>NC_043711.1:22913360-23038722 GCF_006229205.1 Suricata suricatta | reverse complement strand
AGAGAGAGAGAGAGGAGAGGAAGAATTCCAAGCTAACAGCACAGAGCCTGTTGTGGAGCTTGAACTCACAAACTGTAACATCATGACCTGAGCTGAAACCAACAGTCAGACCTTTAACCAACTGAGTCACTCAGGTGCCCCTGGTGTATGGTTTATTTATTTATTTATTTTTAATTTTTTAAATGTTTACTTATTCTTGAGAGAAAGACAGAGCATGAGCAGGGAAGGGGCAGAGCCAGAGAGGGACATGGAATCTGTGCCAGCTGTCAGCACAGAGTCCGACGCGGGGCTCGAACCCATGAACCGTGAGATCATGACGTGAGCCGAAGTCGGATGCTTAACCAACTGAGCCACCCAGGCACCCCTGTATGGTATATTTAAAAGATGGGCGCCAGAGTGGCTCAGTTGGTTAAACGTCTGACTCTTGGTTTTAGCTCAGGTCATCATCTTATGGTTTGTGAGTTGGAGCCCCTTGTCGGGTTCTGTGCTGAGAGTGTGCAACCTGCTGGGGATTCTCTCTCCTTCTGCCTCTACCCCTCCCCAACCTGTGCTTGCTCTCTCTCAAAATAAATAAATAAACTTAAAAAGTGATATGAGGGTAGATCCTGAAAGTTCTCATCACAAAGAAAAAAGCATCTATAAGAGATGATAAATGTTAATTTATTGTTGTAATCGTTTTGCAGTATATGTAAGTCAAGTAATTCTGCTTTACACCTTAAATTTATTCAGTGCTGTAAGTCAATGATAGCTCAATAAAACTGAAAGGAAACTTAATATCTACACCCCTTATTGTAGTAAGGATTAAATGAGCTAAATTAATCCATGTGCCTATTACATGTGCCTGTTACCCCTGTGCGGTAACACATCATCACTGCCATCTGCAAATTTAAACAAGGGGCCGCCTGGGTGGCTCAGTTGGTTAAGTGCTGACTTTGGCTCTGGTCATTATCTCGCAGTTCATGAGTTCGAGCTCTGCATCGGGCTCTGTGCTGACAGCTCAGAGCCTGGAGCCTGCTTGGGATTCTATCTCTCCCTCTCTGTCTGCCCCTCCCCTGCTTGTGTGCTCACTGGCGCTCTCTCTCAAAAATAAAATAAACGTTTAAAAAAGATACCATCTGAGGGAAAGAACTTTTTAGCGGAGGTCCCCAGCCTGTTTTCAGTCTGCACCCCGATGACCTTGTGCGTGGTATCCCCACTCCTCGGGCACCCCCGCGGTTACGTTTCATTTCTTATACTTCATTGTCTCTCAGTTAAGGAACATCTCAGGGTGTGAAGGTGTCATCCTGGGCACACCCTGCAGGCCACTCTCAATTGCAAATAAAAACGAGATGATTGCACGTGGGAGTAGTTTATTAGCGACACATTGCTGGTGGCAGCGTGACTCCTGTCAGGACCCCTCACGACTCTGTAGGTTGAGTCGGTTGCCGAGAGAGCCACCTCTTCCTCTCTCTGCTCTCTGGACTGTGAGCTTCACTTGGGCAGAGGCCGTGCTGGATTCTTCTGTGTTCTTGGCACGTAGCTCATTGGTGCATAAACAGTAATTGATAAATATTTGCTGAATGAACAGCTGTGCTCACCCACCCGAGGGAGCGAGAGGGTGAAGGCTTCCTCCCTGCAGTAAATCAGGGAGACCTCTGGCGTTGGAAGGGTGGGATGGGATGGAATGACCCGGTCGGAAGGATGAACAGCAGCTTCCTGTCAGCAGCTTGACTGTCCTGCTGGCTTTATCAGCCCAGGAAGAGCGAAAGAAAGGGGCTTTGTTACCCAAGTGGATCGTTACCAATGGCATAGTTCCCACGCTAAGGCTGGAAGGCAGCTCGTGTCTTTTCAAGTTTGTGAGTCTCAGAGTCTGCTTTGCATATTGAAAAACTCCCCTGGTATAAAGAGGTGGGGCCACAAGCTCTCAATAAGGTAAATTGATAAACACATAGAATATTAGATGGTGATGAGTATCAAGTGGAAAAGAAAGCAGGGAACAGGGGTTGGGAGAATGGAGGGGGGTGTAATTTTGCGTAGGAGGGGGACAGTGGGATTCCTTGGTCAGGGGACATTTGGGGAAAGATTGAAGGGGTGAGGGAGGGAGCCAGGGATATCTACCCTAGAGTGTCCCAGACAGAGGCAACAGCAAGTGCCGAGGCCCTGAGGCGGGAGCAGGAGTGACCAGGGCAAGAGTAGTAGGAGGTGATGTCAGGGAGGCAATGGGCTGTCAAGTCAAGGGCAAGGATACTAGCTCTGCTCTACATGAGACGGGATGATTTTGAGCAAAGGAGTACTAAGGTCTGACTTGGGTTTGACAGAATCACTCTGGCTGCTCTGTTCACTACAAATTGAAGGAGCATGGACGTGAAAGTGGAGAGACCAGTTAGGAGGCCACCAGGTGAAGGATGGGCGTGACTTGGAGGACGGTGAGGAGTGACTGGATTCCAGGTATACTTTGAAAGTGGAGCTGATGGCTTTGCTGATAGCACAGATGTGGGCGGGGGAAAAAGAGTTACCTCTTTTCAAGGTCAGGCTTGTTACGCGTGGGGGCGGGTGGTGGTCATGATATCTGAGGTATTGACAGATGTCTACACCTACTTTAATAAATCCTGCAACCAATGAACTTGATTCCATTTTCTTCTTTGAAACCATTTTCAAGCTTAGTACCATTTGTAGTGTTCATTGAGTGTGCGGGCTTCTATCAGCAACTCACAGATGGTCATCTGGGAAGGAACTCTGAGATCAAATAAGCCAGCGCGTCCCACAGTGTGGGGGAGGGACCCTGGTGCTTAGCCAGAGAGTTTCAGATGACACATAGTAATGGGTGTGGCCATATTCGTTTTTGAAAAAGCAATTTCCTTTTCAATTCTGTTTCATTGTATATCAAGAAGCGATCTCCATTTGGTGGTAAATCTTAAGTGCTTCTTGAACACTTCCTTATTTACATGTTTAACCAAGAGAGATCAGGCCTAGGGCTCAGTAAGCAACAGGATCTCCGTAGAATTTAATAACATAGTTTTGAATTCACAAACTGTATTTTTTTTCCCCAAGGCATATTTATTTGTGGATTCCAATTTCTTTTTTGGACTCATGTTAGTGTAGTACACCAAAGAACTCTAACTTGATTCAAATAATTCCTAAAAGCATTAGAATGATTGCAGATATTCTCTTAGGACTGATTAAAAACTTATTTATCAGTATCTATATTCATACAGTAAAGGACACCTAAGAATACAGCTTGATGATCTTTTGCAAGGTGAACACGTGTATATTACCCCCACTCAGATTCAGACACAAAGTAGTAGAAACATCTCAGCAGTCTAATGTCCAACAAAGGAGCCCACTATTTTGATTTCTAATACTTTAGATAAGCTTTTCCAGTTTTGAAATTTATGTAACTTAAATTATTTCGTGTAATTTTTTTGTGTGTGGTTTGCTTCTTTGGGACCATATTATGTTTCAGAGTTTCATCTGTACTGTTTATATAACACGAATTCTTTTTCATAGCAGTATATTATTCCACTATATTAATATATCACAGTTTACCCATTTTATGGTGGGTGTTTCAAGTTTTCGGTTGATTGGTAGTTACAAGTGGCTATGAACATTCCTGTGCACAGCTATGCATTTCTGTCAGGTACACAGTTTTCAGCCATTCTTGTAGGTGTGTAGTTATATCTTACTGTGGTTTTGATTTTCAGATTTACATTTCTCAGATTAATGGAATAGAATACCCCTTTTGATTGGTCATTTCCACATTGTTTAATCTGTCATAAACCCGATCTAGCGTGCTCTTATTTTTTGGTGATTGTATATTTCAATTCTAGAGTCTCATTTTTCATTTTGTAAAGATTGTAGTTTTTGTGAAATTCTCTATCTTATCATTGGCTTTCCTGAACTTACTAGTCATGGATATGTTAAAGTCTGCATTTGATAACTCTCTGTAGCTCACATATGAGTCTGTGGGGTTTTTTCTTTTCCTCTTGGTTTTAGTTATTTGGTTATGTCTCCTGGCATGCCTGGTAATTTTTGGTCAGTGCTGGATATAGTACCTGACACATTGCAGAGCCAATATGAAGCTTTAGATTATATTGTCTTCGAGAGAGAATTGCATCTGCTTTTGCTCCTATCAGGTGTTTTGAGTCCTAGTAGGTCATCTGATTTCATCTGTTGTTTGAAATGGCTTGAAGTGGGGGTTTAGTCTTTGTAAGGATTGAGCTATTTCCACTTCACACTCGCTTCTGATGTATAGTGCTTGCCTGGCTCCAACTGGAAGTTTGAAATATTTACCAGGGCTCCTCTCTTTGGTGGACCGTGTACCTCAGTTTTTGTTATCATGAGACTGACTGTTGAATTTTGGGCCTCTGGGTCCTATGAAGTGTGCAAATCTGCAAATGGCTGAAGGACTGCAGTGATGGGCAATCCTGGAGCTACTTCTCTCTGGGCTCTTGGCTCTTCAGGTCCTAGATGCTTATAGTATCTCCCCAATGTCTGCAAACAGAAGTTCTTTGTTTTCATTTTCACATTTTATATATTTTATCCAGATTTTTTTAGTTGTTCTTGGCAAAGGGGTTGGTCTGAAGCAAACTTGTCTGTCCTGAGTAAAAAGCAGGAGTCCATTGTACTTATTTTACATTAACTTACTATTTTAAGACCAATGATTCTAGCTTTCCTTTTAGATTAGTGGAATAATTTTCTTTCCAAGTAAATGTGTTTATTTTGAGATATGTACAAGTTGCAGCAAAGTACAACAAATAGAATAATAAATACTCACTTCCTTCCTGAGTGTGTGACCATATACGCATAAAGAAGAGTTGACTTCTGTGAAAGTGGTAAGTAGCCGTGCAAGTGGGGCCTGAAGGTGGTAAACACGGTGGTGATAGGGCTTGAGCAGCATGGTTTAGATGGAGAGAAATAGAAATCCACGAAAGTCCTCATCCTGCCTGCAGTTACCCAGACTAGGCATGGTGACGGGCACGATTCAGGTCTCCTGGTTCCCATTTTGGTCCTTCATCTGTGCAAACACAGAGCTCTGTTCCCAGGTTTCTTCTCCTCCCTGACTGGTCTCAGATTTTGTTCCTGTGGTTCGTTTTCCATTCTGGCCTGAATTCTAGGTATATCCTAAGTCTATTTTTATAATTGTCTTTTAGTTATCAGACTGTAAAAAACAAGAAAGTATTTGTAGGCCTAATGTATGACTCTGTGTGTGTGTGTGTGTGTGTGTGTGTGTGTGTGTGTGTGTGTGTTTCAAATCCTCAGCTTTTACTAGCAGTTTCTATGAGGCGGTGAGATTCAGAGTGATTGATCCTTCTAAATGTTCGGCTCCTTTTAAAACTGCACTCAAAAGAATGGCCTCTTCTATGAAATTTATTGTTACTAAATCTCTCCATTTGCTTAATTGTATTATTTGCCTGGGGGGTGCTGTTTAACTGTGGAGCCAAGTCAGCTAAATGAAACATGATCCTGGTGCAAGAAAATAATGATGCGTCTCTTTTGCTAAATAACATTCTCTGCGCCCCCCCCCACATCTCCAGATGCTTGTAACCACACCCTCATTTTTTCAGAGGCGAGGGAGGGTGGTGCCTGGCTTAGCCTTGGCTGTCAAGGGCACGGACCCGGGAGCTGTCAGAGCCGTGCAAGCAGAACTTAATGCTGGGAAGCCAGCAGACACAGAGGATCTTGTGAGTGACTGGGAGAGGAAATCACAAGTCTTCCCTCTGCTCCTGGATTTAGGACATGTCTCACTCTGCACCCAACCAAAGAGCTGAAAAACCAAAGCATAGATTAGCTGTTTAGTTGAGAAAATGGTCAAGGTTGGAGGGACCTTCTTGAAGATCGTCTACTTCCTTCTTCTCTTGAAAGACTACTGGATCAGTGCTTAAAGTTTCATGTGTTTTCAACCATGTCATTACACAACCTTCAACAGACTGCCTTTCTTGTTTCTTTGACCTTCCCTTTGGGGCGCTCTGTGGTCGAGTGAGAATATGGGTCGCAGCAAAACTCCGCTCCTAGCATTTACTGTGTGGCCACCGTGTGCCAGCGGCTGGGCTCGGCCTTGGGGGTGTGACAGTGAACAAAGAGGCCTACCTTTGTGTAGCTGACATTCAGGGTGCGGTGGGGCGGGACAAACAGATAAGGAAAATACATGGTTGGCAAGATAATTGGTAAATAAGTGTTATAGAAGTAAAATGAGGGAGGGGGGTACGGAGGCCTGGGTAGAGGTGGGGCTGCTGTGTTAAACAGGGTGCTCAGGGAGGCCCCCTGAGGAGGTGGAGAGGATGAACCTTGTAGTTTGGGGGGTAGGGAGAGGTTATAACTACTTCCTGAGATGGTCTCAGATGCTCGTGGGAGTCAGCTCCCATTGTGGTAAGACATGGCTTCCCAGGCCCCACACCTGAAGATTCTGATTCTCTACGTCTAAGGCGGCATCCGGCATTCAGCTTTCCTAGGAAGCTTCCTGTGTAATTCTGATGCGAAAGTCAAAACCAACTCAAAAAAAAAATTACTGTGAACTTTCTGTACTTTGAAAGCCTAAAATGAAGTTTTCTAAGGACAAGCGATTTTCATACTCACAAGAGGTAGACTGCCATTTTGTTGGCAACTGCAATCCCCAGTGCAGGGCGGACGGGAATGGGCCATTACTGAGTGCTTGCTGTGTGATGGGTGCATCCCCTTCTCCTGATCCTCCTGGCGCTCCCTGGGGCTGCGCACCGAAGAAGCACCGTGAGGTGCAGAGAGGCCAGGTGACTCACTGCTTTAAAGAAGTAGACTCCAAGTTTTGTCCGCACCCCAGTGCGCTATGAGTTTTGGCACCGAGAAGCAAGTGTGCAGGTCCGCTGGGTCTCCCTGCTTTGCCAGGGCCAGCACCTTCCCCTGTCTGACCCCGGTTTTTGCCAAGGCTACCTGGACTCTCTGGAAATTATTCTCAAGAAAAATTTCTGGAACGACTCCTGGGTGTCAGGCATTCTGAAAAACTGCTGACTTTCTGAATTAGAAAGCACGTGGGAGATCATGTGGCTAGCTGCCCAGGACAAGGACAACTGTGTTGTGTCTGCCACCATCCCTTCCTCTTCTTTCCCTACCCCTGGGAAGCATCAGCTGTGGATGATGGCGCCTTCCATGCAGAACCCGCACACACCCCAGAAGCCTCTTCAACTCCATGTGCTAATTAACAGCTACCATTTATCGAATGTGGCTCACAAAGAAGAAAACACTTTGACGTCCATCATCTGGACAATTCCTTTTTATCACATCAGAAAACCAGAGCTCAGTGGGGCCATAGTTTATCAAAGATATAGTTAGTAGCAGAGCTGGATCTCATTTCAGATCATTGCTTTTTTCACCACTTCAGAGATTAGGAATCCCAGTCCTCAAACTCGGGGAGGGAAGCTGTATAGCCATAGACAACCATCGCCCATACTCAGTTTCCGAGTCAAGCCACTTCTGTTTGGAGAAGCATCAGCTTCTCCCTTTGGAGCTATGCCAGATTTAGGGGTGGGGGGATGGGCAGCAGAGGGCAAGGCATAGGTAGTCCGATATGGTCTCTCCTTCGTCATGTCTCTGTGCTGGCATCTACAGGGGCTGCCCCGTCTTCTGGTCTTTGATTGCCACCCTCCCACTGGCATGCTGTCACCCACATTTGTATCCCTCATCCACAGTCTGAGTGTTGGTCTGCATCCACAGAGTTCGCTGCTGAGTCTTCCCTATTTCCATGTTCAAGGTCCCCTCCCACCCAACTGTCCTCCAGCCACTGGCCCTGTGTCCTGGGTGGGGGATATTCCTGCTGTTATTGTGTTCATCTGGGATGGAGGGTATTGTGTGAGGTGGTCTTAGGCTTGATTTGCTCAGCCCACTGAGAAGTCACCTTTTCTCTGATGTCCTGTTATTTTTCTGGGACTCTACTCACTTTCTGGGGCCCAGGAGTCATCTATGTATTCTCAGATGCTGTGCAACCAGGGGGCTCAGAGATCTCTCATCCCCTGCTGGCCCTCAGCACGGGATGGAAACACTGGGGCTTGCTGCCCTTTGTAACAATTCCCTGCCAGCCACATGTCCAAGTACCAGTGTTCAGGCGTGTCCCCTTCCCCCATCCACCTGCTGAGGACTTTCTTTGTGCTCAGGTAGGGAGCTTGGTCAGTGGGGCTCCATCACCTCATCCTCCACATCTGTTGTTAAACAAGGGTCTTCCTCTCTCTCATCTCTCCATGCTGGGGAGAACTTAAGACAGGTTTTCGGACTTCAAAAGCCGGGAAGAGGTTCTTGTTTATTTCTTATCTTGTCCTGGGGCAGTGAACTCAGGGTGGCCTTAACTCAGTAGAGAAAAGGCTAAGGGAACAGTGGGGAGGAAAGAAAAGAATAATTCACTATTTCAAAACATTATGCTATCAAATAAAGTTGCCTTAGAAGTTCAGATTTTAAAACGTGTATCGACTCTTATTTTGAGGTTAGCAAACTACAGCTCGTGGGCTAAATCTGGCCTGGTCCCCGCCCCCCCCCCCACATTTATTTATTTATTTTTTGAGAGAGAGACAGCAAACAGGGAAGGGGCAGAGAAAGAGGGAGACACGGAATATGAAGCAGACTCCAGGCTCCAAGCTGTCAGCGTAGGGCCTGATGTGGGGCTCAAACTCAGGAACCGTGAGATCATGACCTGGGCTGAAGTTTGACACTTCGGACTGACTGAGCCACCCAGACGCCCCCTGGTGTCTGTTCCTGTGTACCCTGCAAATTAAGAATGATTTTTGTATTTTGAATGATTCCATTTAAAATGGTTGTTATGTAACTATAGAATATCCTCTGTCTGGTTCTTGGCCCATATCAAGTAAAATACTACTTATCCAACTTTCTACGAGAAAGCCCGCTGGCCCCAGTTTAGAGGGGTGACTGGAAGGGGAGAGCTTGCTCGTAGCTCTCCGAGGCTACTGGAGGAAGGGATTCCTGGCTCACCTTTGCCTTTTTTCATCCCAGCTCTTCAGAATAAATATCGTTGACTGCTCTGCCCCACCAGCTGGTCTCAGTTTCAGATCATTTGAAAAGGATAAAACTTCAGAAAAGTTGACAAAGGAGAATCTTCCTAATAAAAAATCCCCATTTGGCATTCCTCGTGCCCTTAGTGATTCCCAGGAGCAGACACTGCCTCCTTGGGGAGCTGCCTTCAACCAGCAGCGACATGTGGAAAATCTACTCTGGATATGAAGTTTCCTACCCATAAGTTTGCATTTTGGCACCGTCCCATAGAATACATTGGGAAACAAATGTAATTCTTGCAATTTGGTTTTCTTGATGGGAAAATATGTCACTTGAGTCAGTGAATGATATATGTTTCTATACATTTTTAATAAAATGAACAAATTGTTTCTGAGTATTTGGAAGACTTAATTCTTCATTTGCTAGTTCATTTTCAAACCATTACAGTTCTGTGCATTGGTCTGCACAACGATGCAAAATTAACCGTCATATTTTCTGCTGTGGTCTGAAAGTTGAACAAGCTAATGTTTCACCCAAATTAGCTTCTTTCCCTTCACATTTGCTCTATCATTAACCTTCCCTATTTGAGCCTGCAGTAAAAATTACATCATGATCAAATTCAAGGAAAGGTTTTGTGTAAGCTTTGCCTAGCACATATTTATTGCTGGATTTGAGGGGCAGGAGTCAGATTTATTTGGATAATTTGTTCACAATTTATGCTGTGACTATTTTAGACTCTTGAACACACAAATGCATGCTCTTATGTCAACCCATTGCCATAGCAATGGGCACACGGGCTACACGCTGTGAGTTGAGTTTAGCTGACATCTGTAAACGGAGATCTTTGAGCCAATCTTTTTGGCATGGCCAATCTTTACTATGAACTTGGAAAATTCATCCTCTTAGTTTTGGTTAGGCCACTAGCCATCCCAATCTGATTATTTCTACTTTCTTATTGTACAGTTTGTAGTGGTGGTAATAATGGAGATGATCCTTTATTTGTGGTGAAGCCTTTCCATATATTCTTGCTCTTGATCCTTGGACACCCTGTGGACTAAGAACATAAACACTGTTTCTATTTAAGAGAAGGGAACGCCAAGGTCCAGAGACGGGGAATGGATGAGTGGAGGCCATGAAGCTAGTGAGTGGCCAGTTCCTCTGCCTTTTAGCTTTAAACCCCTTTCAGATCGTGCTATTTCATGTTTGGTGCTCAGCATTTGAGGGGTCCAGCTGACCCCCATGTGGTTTGACAGCCCGAGTGTGTTCAAGTGCCTGAGACAAGAGTGTTTATGGAGTTCAGAATGGGCTTAAGTATCGTTAGTTCTGAATTTAGAAGCAATTTTACTTTTTTTGAGGTTTTGGTCAAACCACTTGAGGCAAATAGAACTTCTTTGTTCAAAGGAAATAGATTTTTAAAAGTCTTGTAAAATAGACCCATAATGCTTTTGGGGACGTAAGTAACTCTGGCCCAAAACGTTTTAATAAATTAAATGTAAGTGGATTAGAAACAGACAGATTGCCTTTCCATGAAATACACCAGGCCAGACTCAGAAGGAGAAGCACTCAGGGAGACGTATTTTTAGGTTTTCCATGGACTCCAGCACTTAAATTTCTTGGCCTCACTCTCTTTTTGATAACAGAATAAAGATGGAATCTAGTATTGTTCTGAGAGTATTTCTTGTGCCTTTTCAATACGCTTCTCTGGATGTGGCCATGTTTAGCTCCTACCATACCGAATGTTACTATCTGTGTCTTCAAGGGGTAGCTGTTTAATGAGGCATGGTGAGGTGGTGGTATTTGACTTGACCATGCCCAGCCTCTTTGACATTAATTTCCCAGACCCAGACAATCACTTAGCCCATGGATTGAAGAAGGAGCAGAACACATAGCATCAACAATAGGCAGTGACGGGGAGGCTTGGCTGGGTTGCAAGGATAGTGGCTAAGAGTGTGGGATTTAGAGTCCAAATGATTGGGGCTAATCCCAACCCTCCCACTTACCTGTGCTACATAAAGAAGGTATGTAATATTTTTCAACTTCATTTTCCTCAGGTGTAAGTTGAGAATAATCATGGAGTCTATCTTTTATTATTAAGTGGGGAAATCTATGTCAACAGTGTATTTAGCTGTTAGTACCTACTATGTGCCCAATAGATCTTCAGTGTCTTTGTCACAGTGGGTGTTGGGGACTTGTACTTCTTTGCTTCCATAGCAAAGAAATAGCACCTCGTTTTCCTTCAGGGAGCTCCTCCTCCCCTACCACATGAAGTCATGCTGGGATTGTCAGTGTAGGTGACCTTTGCTCAGTAGAGAAGAAAGTGAACACGTGGTCTAAGATAGACCCATAAATTGTCTCTCCTGGGATTGATGCTAGCGCCAAGAGACTCATGGACTGAGAGTGACTGAAGTTTTAATTGGATTCTTCCTGGATCCCTAAAAGGCCCCAATTCTTGGACTTTCTGAGGTCTTGTTGGTCAGCTTTTTCTTTAATCTTATGAGCTGCCGTGTGTGTGTGCGTGTGTGTGTGTATGTGTGTACACTATAGATAAGTGTAATTTATTACTTGTGTAATATATACACACACGTATATGTATCCATACATATATGTATGTTATGTGTATATATACATATCTGTGTAATTTTAAAGTTAAGCAGTGCCATTATTCCCCAAGGTCTGTATTAATTGTATTGCTCTATGGATGTCTAATAAATTTCATCATTATTTTATTATAACATGCCTTAAGTAAAGAAGTTATTTTTCAAAATTACAAATGTGAAACAGTTTAAAAGTGTGGGGGCACAGGGAGAGAAAAGCACCATAAAAGGAAACAAAAATCATCCATAACCCTTTAACTTGGAGATTTCCCATCTTAAAGTTTTATAAATGTTTTGTCTTCTCCACATATGTGAGTTTGTGTGTTCTTATGTATTTCTGGGAAATGATATTTTATGAACACCCATAAACCTTTGAAGATGATGTCGGAGAGAACTATGTGGGGATCTTTAGGGTCCCTGTAGGGTTATTCGTGGAAATTTTGGGTGAGCCAGTGACAGAATTCTTACAGTAGACATTTATGTAGGAACTGAATCTCAGATTGTTGAGTACGGCTCTCTTGGTCACCCAGGTCATCCTCCTGTCTGCTTCAGTGAGATGCATCAACCACGACTTACAGGATGTAGTCACAGCACGCACTAGTGGGAGGCTGTGATTGTCAAGTTCGTGCAGTGCAGATTGAAAACACCTTTGAATTCTAGTCCTTCATTCCATGAGCCAAGTGATTATCTGGTACTGGGGAACTTGAGTTTTAGGAAATTCAAGATTCTCTATTTCCTTCTTTGAAGAACTTTCCACCAGATGGATAACTCTGATAGCATAGAGGATGGTGAATGGTCAAGAGGTAAGGTGCTAAACTTATGGAGAGCCAGAAAACAGTGGGCTGTCATGGAAGCCGCCTCTTCTTTGCTGAATATTGGATATGTTTTCTACACCAGTGAGTCATATTTGATACAAGAGGTAGGTCCTAAAGAAAGTGTGTAAGGGAAAAACGGTAGTCTTCATTACCTTCTGTGTTGGACAGAGGAGTGTTTCTGTGAGTACTGGGTGAAGACTTGGCTTGCATCTAGAGACTAGTCTTTATGAAATATATGTTTAAATGCTAGAATCATGCTCGCTTCAGTGATCCCCTCCCTCTGCTCCTCTTTCCCTTTTCTCCATCCCTGTCAGGGTAGAGCCGACACCAAACATTCAGCCATCTCAACCTTTCATCACCCCAGGGCGCCTACCCACCCACTAGCAAGCCAGCAGACACCATGAAGTAGCTTTTTCTTTTTTCCTTTTTTTTTTTTAAGTTTTAGAAAGAATGGAGGAAACGAAATAAAACAGAAAACATATTCTGCTGAGCCATCCTTCTTGGAGTCTCTGAAGCTGAGTGTTTATGCGTGCAGCTCCCCTGGGCGACGCTTGGAGGTTTAAATCCAAACTGCAGACCCCGTGCTGCTAGCCTCAGGGGCTCTGTCTGTGATGAGGCGAGTGTGTTGAGTGGCCCACACCAGCAGGGGTGTGGCAGCTCTGAGACGTGGCCTCAGTGACGGCTGTCCCTAAGCCAGTACAGATTCCATCCTATCCCTTTGTCGATGGGGTCTGCAGTTCCTGTGTGTAATCTCTGGGCACATCTTTCCAGAGAGCAGTAAGCCTGGTTTTATCAGACACTTACTTGGTTTTCTTTAAAAAGACTATTGTGTTATAAAAGAGACTTTTCGTCTGTATCATTGGACCCTGGATTTTATATACGCCCTGTGCAGCACATGTGAAAACAATGGATAGGACGTTAGCACAGTGGCCATGTATGTGAGAATCATCATTGCCCTTATCGATGCAGCCCTGGAATAGGAGTTATCTTAAAAGTAGCCTAAATCTCTATAATTTTAGAGTGTTTGAAAAGATAATTCCATCTGATAAAAATGATTGTGATATCATTCTTAGGGATTATGAAGGATTTACCCAAAAAGCATTTAGTGAGATGCATCAACCATGGTTTGCAGTCCTGGCACGCATCAGTGGGGAGGCTGTGATTTTCAAGTAGATGCAGTGTAGACCCCAGACGCCTCGGCCTGGGCTGCCAGGGTTCAGATCCTGGCTTTGTTGCTGGTTAACCTTCATCTCACATGCATCCCGGTGTGTCTCTGAGTCTTGGCTTTCTCATTTATAGACTGGGGCTAATCATGGGATAAGCCCAAGAGTTTGTGGCAAAGATGGAATAAAATAGTATGCAAGGGACTTACCATAAGCAGAAAAAAAATTACCTGTTTATCTCAGTTGGCACTGCCATGGTGGTGGTTCTTGATGAAAATGATGAAGGATATGGAATCTGTAAAAGGAAAAGATTGATCTTTTCCATTTACATGATAAGAAAATATTCCTTCTACGAAATGTCACTCTCTGGGTTACAGAGAATTCCTATGTGTAAGGAACTGAGCAAGCTTGGCTCTATCAGGGGCTTTGTGGGGCCCTGACACGCTTCCAGCATAACTGGGGGTAAACGGTGCATATCCAGCCTGCCTTCTGGTGTGTCATGTTGTAGGAAATGGATCCGGTTGCCAGTGCTTGGCAGCTCAGAGGAGGGAGCGTGTCCAGGGCTGGAGTGGTCAGGGGAGACTTTGCTGAGAGGGGATTCTTGGCCTTAAAGGAGGTTTAGATTTAAGGAGGAATAATGAAGGCACTCCACATAGGAAACACTAGCAGAGGGAGGCAGACCTGGCCAAAGTTCGGGTGCAAATGAGAAGCAAATTTAATGGCACATGTAAATGTGTTCCATGAGAGTGTACAGCTACAGGCGTGGATAGATGCGCATATTTTAATGCTGCTTTTGTCCTCTCTTCATCTCCTGCCCTCGGACAGAGGTCCGTTCTCACAAGAGATTGTCTCTCCTAGTGACAGAGTAGCTGGAGAGTCATGATCTCCGTTCTTCTGCTTCCAGTGGAGGCGGGAGAAGACTTCTGGTCTCTGTCCCAGCAATGCTGCCTGAGGCCTGACTGGGTCCCACTGGTTGGATTTGGGGCCGATCCCTGAGTCCGTCACTCTGGCCAGGGGAATGAGATATAATGGGTCTTGTCTCAGGTAATAGGGTGACTTACGTAGGGCGGGGAGGGTAGCTCCTCAAATGCAGAAAGGAAGCTGCTGTGGAAAGTAGCAACGTGGTACAGGATTCCTCCGGAGGGCCTGGCAGTCTTCTTCACTGAGGATATCTTTTTAGGCATGTGTTTCTTCTCTTGAATTGGGTACCTGATTTACAACAACCTGAAAATAGGGAAATCTCTTACATACCTTGGAAATGATGAGTTTAATTCTGTGTACCCTTCTATGTTTAAAAAAAAAAAAAAGTATACCTGGGAACAGTTTTCTTGGTCAAGATGAGCAATGCTGGATTTACTTCATTGCAAACCGTAACCCCTTCGTCCCCTCAGGGTCCTTTTTGCTTCTTTGTCGTCGTTGTCTTTTTTTTCTTTTTTAATAATACAAGGGACAGGATATGACTGAACAGGCCATAATTGCTGCTTTAAGGTTTTTTTGAGACTGCAGCTAACTTATTTTTTTCTGACTCCCCTGAGTCATTTTGGAATTGGCTCTCTGTGTTTGGGTGGCACTTGGTTTTGTCAATGTTGAGGAAGTTTGCGGGTTTTCAGAAAGTGAGCACCAATGAAAAGGGTGGGATTGCATTTTAACGTGAGTATTTCTATACCAATGACAATTCTCTATCATTCCTCCTTCTTGGACAGGCTTTATCCGGTTTCTTATTTGCATGGGAAGTTCTGACAACAGCCCCATGCAAGATGGATCGGGACCCCTCTTTTGCTGTGTCAGCCCTTTGGGCTGAAGATGTGATCATAATAGCAATGAGGAATATGGCTGATGGAGAAGGCTATCATCTGTTAAGCCCTTGATTTAAGAGTTTTATAGTTACTGTTGAATCATTACTACCCCGCTGTTGGGTGCACCCCATTATCTCAGTTTTGCAGATGAGGCAGTGAGGTGTGGAGAGGCCAGATCATTTGCCCAAGATGACACAGCTGTGAAGAGACCTAGGCAGGTCTAAATACAAAGGCAGGTCTGCCTTCGGAATAGACCTATCAACCCGACCCCATGCCTCTGCGGTTTCTGTTAGACACTATTTGATGGTGACTCATTTGATTAGCAGAAATGTCCAAATTCCAAGGTAACTTGCCAAAGTCACATCAGTACTATTCATTGTATAATTTTGGGCTAAGTACCTTCAGACTTTTGATGGGAACATCAGATATGGAGCCAGCAACTTCAGTAAGTTTTCTACAGGTAAATGCTAGTTTCTGTCCTGCACGGTTCCATCTGCAGTTAGCTTCTGCTACCCCATGGTGCCGCTGCTGGAGATGGGTCCCGCGTGGTCTGAGGTTCTCCCATGGTTTTGTGGTGCTCTTGCTGGTTTCCATGCAATTGCAGTGGTGTCTTTGGGGGATGTTGGCATCAGCCACATGCTGAATTAAGTCAGCCATCATCTGGGGCGCGGCCAGGGGTGTAGGTGATAACCTAGTCCCAATTCCTAGTTCCTAGCTTGATCAGCACAATTTTGTGGTAGCTGCTGTGCTAAGGTGTAAAAAGGAGACATACACAATCACTGAATGAATTCATGAGTAGATACATTATTCCTCACATGTAATGATCTCTTGGAAAGGCAGTAATAGACAAGGTGAAGAGCATGGACATTGCATTCCTGCCAATGTGGTTCAAATCTTGTCTTTACCACTTACGGCATGAATAATTTGGGCAAATATTTTAATTTCCAAGCCCCACATTTCCTCATTTGTAAATAGTACCCTTTTTGTGAGTTGGTTGTGATGCTTGGCTAAGAAAATTTTCATAAGAGCTCACTAAGTTCTTGATAAGTGACAACTATGACTAATTAGTCCCTTTGTGCTCCAGGCTAGACTTGTATAGAGTCAGCCCTGTGATGATGCTTGTTTTAGAAATTCACATCTGCTCCAGTAAGATTGATGGGTTAGCAACAATTCAGCAGGATACACGTTACATTTGGGTATGTTGAATTATGTCCAGGACACATACTTGATGAACTCCGGAAGCTGAACAGAAGCATGGAGGACCATACAAGTGCACGCACCTCAAGTCCTCACCATCCACCTCAGGTCAGCCTCTGTGTTGTGAGCCGCACCTGTTGGTCCGACCACCTTCCTGTACTGCAGTGTGACTGCTTACAAGCTGCAAGCCTTCTTCCCACGCCCGTCTCCCACACGGACATGCTAGGTCGTTTCCAGGTAAGCTGCCGTTATTTATTGTAGTAACATATATTTCTCAATTGTTGAACATACTGTACAAAAGGTGCTCCCAATTTTATAAAGTTCCTCTCTTTAAAAAAATGTGCCACTGATGAAGACTTTGAGTATTGTGTTCCAACACCTTTTTCTCCAAAAGGTCCTGTGGTTTTTATTACTTAATGTTGCAGAGCGTGGTGGTTTTTAGGAATGCCTGTGCTGAGTTTTAGTAGAGCTAACGGTACTGGCCATGCATCTGTAAAATGCCACCCTTGTTCCAAAGTGGGTTTGCAGTTATGCGGGGAGCTTGTGCCACTGAGGGTTAGTTCAGATCCCTGGTGCCCAAGTCCGCAGTGTGGTTTAACTGCAGAATGGGTGTCCTGTGCCGAGCGTGGCCAGGGCTCTAGCCCACTGGATCCTTTCTTGGTTCCTCAGAGAAGCTAAGTGGGAGCCATGTTGGCATAGCCTGGTATGTACTGACTTTTCTTTACAGGAAATGGCCATAAGTGAAGCTTGATACACTTCTTTCTTTTCACCTCTGCTGTGCTTGACTCCCCAAAGATGGGTGAGTGATACCATCTTTCTGCTTGAGTTGGCAGCTCCTTCTGGAGTAATGATGCCTCAAATTGGCAGGGTTTTAAGATGGTTTTCAATGTAGTTCTATAATTAATTAATCCACTTTATTATTTTAAATACCTGGGGAGGTTGGTAAAACTGTCTTCTTTTCATTATGGAACGTCTAGTATGGGAATAGCACACACATACGTATGGACATTTTTCATTTCATGCCACGGCGGATATATCAGTTAACCCTAAATGTCTTTTCTTGCTGAGCTTAGATTCTTCTCGAGGTGCCCCTTAAGTAGCTCCTACCAATGGGTTGGCAAAAGGAAATGCTATTCACTTGCCTTCTAAGATCTAGACTTTTGAGCTCCTTAGGGCAGAATGATCTCAAGCCTCTCTCGCAGTGTGTTTGATCAGGTGGACTGAATGACTGAGGAGACAGGCAAGGCCTGTTAGGTGATGTTCTCATGATGGGGATGTCTGTTTTTTACAATACCCGTTAGGCGGTGGGGTCTTAAGAATGTGCTATTAGCTGTAATACCCTCAGGCAGCCAGTTCCTAGATGGAATTCATACCCCAGGATTTGTGAGCCAACATTCTGGTTAGAAATCCCATTTGCCAGTCTTTATAGCTCCTCTACCCATACCATGGGCTCTGGAGATTTGCATAAGGAATTCAGGAGATGGACTTAGCATGACAAGTGTTAGAAATGAGTTCTCATTGGTGAAATTAATATAGTCCGTATATGTGGATTGGTTGTAATATACTAGGGACAACCTCTTATTCTCACATTAAACAGGTTGTAAAAATCCGCCTGCAGCCCATTCCTTTGGGCTGGACCGCGAGGTACAAGCTTACATGAGACTTCTCACCCCCGGGTCCACAGAGCATGGTGTGAGCTGACCGTACAGCCAGCACAAACTGGAGTCTAGACTATCTGAGTCAGCCTTTCATGCAAGCTTTGATCATTGTGCCCGAGACGTCACAGAGCTGGGATTTCATCAGCCTTATAGTATAGACGATGTGAACTGTCTTGGGCACCCTTACCAATTCTTTTTAATAAGAGTCTTCCAGAGGGACAGATATAAGCTGAAGTTTGTTTTCTGTAGTAAGATCATAGGGTAGGGCTAGCCCTCACTCACATTTAATAAATGGCAGTTATCTGCCAAGAATCTAATACTTCAGCATGATTAGCATAGGTCAGTTCAGAACTTCAAAATCGCACAGAAAATTAGGTTAGATCTGGAACCAGCACCCACATCAGTGCTGTTCCCCTACAACGATGTGATTTTCCTCATAGGGTCACTGTGTATGGCTGTGTAGGTTGCGTGCTGCACAAAAGTTCCACCTCTCAGAGATGTCATCTATATCACAAACCTGGTATGTTTAGATATTTATCATGTCCGTTTTCTGGCAGGTATCAATAAAGTGCTGTTCTAAAAAAATGTAGTGATTATGACAACTTTTAGGCAAGAGGAAGTGAAGAGCCTTGAGGGAAGGGCTGCCTTCTTCCAGTGTCCACAAGTGGAGGATAGTGAGTTGATTTCTTTTAGCCTTTCATGTACTCTTTCCCTCAGGTGAGGTAGCAGGGGGCTCCTATCCCCTCACGCCTGGTACCTCATGTGACCTGTATAACGTGTTGCCTGAATGAGCAATTACAAGAGATACAAGGTCCGTGTCCCCAAACACGGTAGAAGCCTGCTCTTTGTGAACCAAGAATCTCATATTAAGATACAGGCATATAAAGCGGTGCAGTTAGGAAGGCTGGTTAACAAAAGAAAACACGAAGTGCCTTCGTGCACTTGGACCCAGAGTGTCTGTGGGCTGCCCAGCTTCCCTGGCCAGGGGGTCTCGCTCCCAAGTCACACCAAACCCCTTCACCACGTCCCCATGTCTGCATTTTTCACAGTCCCAAGGTGCTGTGTTCATTTGTTTCTTCATTGGAACGTGCCCTCCGTGAGCGCAGGGTCGCGAACTGATTTGTCCAGTGTTGTATCTGTAGCACCTGGAACAGTGTTGGGCTCTCCCCCAAATAGTTGTGGAATAAGGGAATGCAAGCAGAATATTAGTCCAATGTGTGCATTCATAGGACTGGAGATTTGAAAGGAAACACCAGAAGATCCCCTCTGCTATGGTCTGAATGTTTGTGCTCCTGGAAAATTCCAGGGTCAAAATCCTAATCCCTACAGTGACGGTATTAGGAGAGGGGCCTGTTGGGAGGTGCTTAGGTCATGAGCCCTCATAAATGGAGTCAGTGCGCTTATGAAGGGGGCCCCAGAGAGAGCCCTCCAGCCCGTCTGCCCGGTGAGGGTACAACAGGAAGTCTGCGATCTAGAAGGGGACCCTCACCTGACTGTGCCCTGATCCCGCACTTCCAGGCTCCAGAACTGTGAAACGACTGTCTCTTGTTAATAGGCCACCCAGTCTGCAGTCTTTAGTTACAGTGGCCCAAGTGTACCAGGACACTATTAAGGTTCTGGTTGTTCAGCTGGGGATTTTGTGAGCATTGTTTGAGTTCTTTGTGTGCAATTTCGGAACCAGACCAATTACACGTCACCGGCAGTTACTTTTTATGCCTGTGACCCATGGCACCCTATATGGTATCCTGAAACCCAGCTTTGCTCTTACAAAGAGCAAAGGCACTTCATGTTTTCTTTTGTTACCAGCCTCCCCATTGTTCTTCGTGGGAGGAACAGGAATAGGGGCAGAAAGAGAGAAGTCTAATGAGCACCATTTGACAACGACGAGATTCAAGGGATTGAGGCTGTCAATGATAAACCGTGTCTCAAGCTTTTGGTGCCCGTGCGGCCTCCCCACTGCAGTATCTTGCTGGGAGTGGAGACTGAGCCACATCAATCTCTCAGCAGAGCACCGCAGACGAGTGTATATTGAGCTTCCAAACGGTAAGGCCCCACCTCCATCCAGCACTACCCTGTTAGCTTCCGGCCGTGAAGGGCCTGGCTGTTATCTTCATAGAGCAATTGAGTTACCACCTGTGGAAGGCTTTTGTGTTCCTTGAGCCTGAAGGCTGCCTTCACTTAGAAGATCAGTCAACTGCTGTGAGCCTGGGAATTTTCTGCAAAGACATGAGGGTGTGTAGGGAATGCCGGGAAGCAGCTTGGGAGAGGCCCTTGCTGCAAATGGCAGTCTCTGAAAATAAGGCTGCATAAGGACAGCTAGGGGACTGTATCCCAGTTCTAGCTCTCTCTCCGCCCGCCTCTTCCCATTTGGTGCTGCCCTTGGCTTGAGTGCTCTGCTTCTTGACTAGAGGGGTGGTCCAGCCTCTCAGCAAGATGAGAGGGTTCCTGAGGGCAGACTATGAGTTCCCACCCCACCCTGGGGCCTAGGTTGCTTACTCTCTGCACTCTGCAGGGGCCTGAAAGATGCTCACAGGTCCCAGATGATGGCTTATGACATATGGAGACAGATGAGTTTTAACAAATCTAAACACCCATGTCATCTACACTCCAAATCAAGATCTAGAATCGTTCCAGAACCCAAGGAAGTCTCCTCATTCTCCTGTGTAGTTCCTCCTCCTTCCAGAGGTGACCGCAGTTCTAGTTTTCTATCCCACAGATAAGGTCACGTACATGGAATCCTACAGCGTGTACTCTTTCGTGTGTGCTTCTTTTGCAAAAAACAGTATTTTTGAAATTTATGCACATTGTCACATGTATCGACGTTTGATCCTTTTTCTTGATGAGCAGTAGCAGTTCATTGGATGAATATATATAACAGCTCATTCTCTTGCTGATACATGGTGGAGTTGCTTCTACATGTTGACTTCTTTGAATGAAGCTTCTTTGTGAATTTGTTTAAAAAATCTTTTGTGGACGTGTCTTCATTTCTCTCAGGTCACTAGATAGGAGTAGAAATTCTGGGTCGTATGATAAATGGATACTTCCTTTTATAAGCTACTACCCAACTGTTTTTCAAAGCTGTTTAGTCACGTTACATTGCCATTGGCAGCTCTATTTGCTTTATGTTGTTGCTGAGTGGGTATTGTCAATTTAAAAATTTTTAGCCATTCTAGAGTGGGTATTTCGTTGTGTTTTTTCTTTAATTTTTAAAAAATGTTTGTTTATTTTTGAGAGAGAGAGAGAGAGAGAGAGAGACAGAGTGTAAGCAGGGGAGAGGCAGAGAGAGAGGGAGACACAGAATCCGAACCAGGCTCCAGGCTCTGAGCTGACAGCTCAGAACTGACGCAGGGCTCGAACCCACGAACCGTGAGATCTTGACCTGAGCCAAAATTGGATGCTTAACCGACTGAGCCACCCAGGCTCTCACTGTGGTTTTAATTTGAATGTCTTTAATGACTATAGATTTTTTAAATTATTTGAGTGTAGTTGACACACAATGTTAACGACGTAGAATATTGATTTATGTCCTAATTGGCCACTTGTGTAAATTACATGTTTTTATACATTTCTAAATTACATGTTTAAATTTTTTTTTACCCATTTTTATTGGATCATTTATCTTACTGTTATTGAATGTTGTTCTCTTTGTTTTGGATACAAATGCTGTGTTAGATGTATACATTGTGAATATTTCCCCCCAGTATGTAGCCTATTTTTTACTTTTCTCACTGATAACTTTTAAAGAGCAGATGTTTTTGATTTTTATAAACTCCACTTTATCAGTTTTTCTCATGATTCATTTTTTAATCTCATCAAGAAATCTTTACCTATCCTAAACTTTTAAAAATGTTTCCTAAATTAAGTTTTATAGTTGTATCTATTACATTTAAGTCTGTAAGCTATAGTGAATTAATTCTTGCTTGTGGTACAATGTGGAGGTAGATGCTCATTAAAAAAATACAGATAGATATCCAATTATTTGAACACCATTTGTTGAAAAGACCATCCTTTACTCAGTGATTCAGTTAGACTCCTCTGGGGTAAATCAATGTGGAATATAAATGTGTGTGTATTTCTGTTCTGTTTCCATGTTTGTGGAGACTTGCCTTCATCACACTGTCTTGATTGCTCTCACTTACTAGTAGGTCCTGAAATCAGGTAGTGTAAGTCCTCCAACTTGATAAAACGGAGTGGTTTTGGCTATTCTTTTACATTGTGGAATCAGCCTATCAATTTCTACAAAAAAGAAAAAAAGCATGTTGGGTTTAGATTACACTGAATCAATTGATCTATCTGCAGGAGAAATCACATCTTAACAACATAAAGACTTTCAGTCCATGAATATGGCGTATCCCTCCATTTAGTTAGGTGTTTTTAAAACATTTTGTGAGCTATATTCTTTTTGTTTTCAGTATGCCAATTTTGCTTACCTTCTGTTAATTTTTTTTATAACTGTTTTGTACTTCGCAAATGGTTGGGTTTTTTTCCTTTTTAAAAAACAGCCTTTTTATTGTTGAATAGTTTTAGATTCACAGAGAAGTTGGAAGGACAGGCACCTCCCTCACCCGGCTTTCCTGTTTAGGAACATTTTATATTATTGTTACACGTCTGTCACAACTGAGAAACCAGCATGGACACCTGACTATGGACTAAACTTGACTTTCTTCAGACAGCGCCAGTTTTCCCACCAACGCCCCTCTTCAGATCCACGACCCTGAGTCAGTGCCTCCTATGGTCTAAGACAGTTTCTCAGACTTTCCCTGTTGCGATGCAGACAGTTTTGGGGAGTGCCGGTCAGGTATCTGGTGGAACATCCCTCCTTTGGGATTCATTTGATGTTTTTCTCAGGATGAGATTTGAATTTGGGGGGAGAAAAAGCTGAGAGGGAAAGTGTCCTTCTCATGGTTATCGATCCCTCCCTTTCTGATTTTGTTAGTTTTGAGTGAGGAGGAGGCTGGGCTATAGTTTCACATATTTTTGTTTTGGAGTTCAACTCCAGCAAGACCATTGAACCATATTCTCTTGTCCCTCCTGGATCGACACTTTCTTGGCACACTTTAGGGCGAGGGGTGTGGGAGAGGGGCGAGAGTTCTTGCAGTGAGTCACTTGTTCTGAGTTCGGATCCCGCCTGCCGGTCTGTGCTTGCAACTCAGACTTGGCTGATTTCTTCTTACCTGGGTGTGTTATCTCTGTTAATGATGGAAGCCCACTCCTGTCCATCTGCACCCAACCTGAAGCGGAGGCTTTCCCCGCTTTTGAACCTCTTTGCTCTCTGTCATTCAGTTATCCAAGGCCTCTCACTGCCCTTCACTAGCTCCTTAGAACAGCACGACTGAAAAACTTTGGTGATTTCTTGTGTATCGAGAGAAATTCTCCATCCACACCCTTCTTCCCGCTAAACAGAAGCAAGACTTAGGCACGTTTGGGTATTTTTTTCACCTTGTCTAATCCTTCTGCTTTTCCCTCCTTTCCTTTGTTTTTTCTTTTTTTCAAATCGTTTGATTTCTTTACAGTCCTCCTTTCATCCTTTCACGGGTTTGCACGATGTGTTTCTTTTCTCTTTTTTAAAGACTCCATAAAACATTTTAACGAGGTTGCTAAACTTAAAAATTGAAGTATATGTAATGTCTCAGTTCTCGTTACCCCTTTAATTACATATTATTGCAAGCTCATGTTTGTGTCTCAGCCTTTTTATCCTACAAAATTAGTGATAATTATTTTCGTGCCCAGGTCTTGCTTGAGATTTTCCCAGTTTGCTCACCGTTCATGGTCTGTCTCCTGCTCGCACCTAGGGGCTCAGACCCCTTCTTTCTGTCTTCCCTTCTCTGATAGTTCTTTCAGAAAGGGACTTTCTGTGCAAACTCTTGCGGACTTTGTGTGGAAGTCCATTTATTTTACCCTTTGCTACTTTGCTATCCTTTGCTACTACTAAATGGTAATTTAGCCAGGGGAAAATTCTAGGCTATTTATTTTTGTTCACTATTTTTGATATATTATTCAATTTTCTTCTAACCTACACTTTTGTTTTTGAGACGTTTCCTGCCAGTTAAGGGGCCATCTTTTGGTTCATAATATAGACTTCTGCCTGCCTGCTTCTAAGATTTCCTCATTGTTTTTGGTGTCCTGCAATTTAATGACAAGTATCTAGATGTAGATGAGGTTTTATGTAAGTTTTCATTTCACTGTACATATTGCCACATAGTTTATTAAATGGACTCATGTCCACAGACTTTGGGTATGCTCTATTTTACATCAAAAGTGTGATATCCTTGTACATGAATAAGTGTCATGTTGTTTTAGTCACCAAAGCTTTATGCTTTATGATATATGCTAATATCCAGGAGTTTGAGAAATCTCTGCTATACCATTACTCTTCTTTTTAAAAATATTTTTCTTGCAATTTTCACTGATGATTCTTCACACTAGTTTTAGAACAATTTTATCAAATCCCAAAGTAATGAGTTGATAGCGTATGGGCTAGTTTTGAAGAAAATTGATGTAATATCATGTTTTGCATCCAGCAGTATCTATGGCATATCTCTTAATTTATTTGTCTTTATTTTGTACCCCAGTCACATTTTACTGTTTTATTTAGGTAGATCCTGACGATGCCTTGTGTATCACGAGGTATCTTATGTTCTTAGGGTATTTTTTGAATTTGACATTTTCCTGGTATTTTCAAAATAAGATAGTGCGTAACCTTTATTTATTCTTATACATTTATTATTTATTTTGGCTGAGAGTAACTTACTCAGTTCTCTTTCTGGTTTTATTAGTTTTTATTTTTTAAATGATTCTCTTGGATTTTCCATGTTAAAAAAATAACCTGCAAATATTAATAGCTATGCTCTTCTTTTCTAATACTTTCACTTTTTATTTAATGTTTTCATTGGGTTGCATTGGCTATAGCATAAAGAATATCACGTAATGGTAATGATATCCCCGTGCTGTTGTTTATTTCATGGGAAATTACAACAGTTCTTCAAAGAACAGGTACTGCTGCTTGACTTAAAACATTTAAAACACAATACAGTTTCTTTTTAGAGTCTTTCTAAAGTTGAAAAAAAGACTAATTTTACTAAATGCTAAAATGTCATATATACAAAGATATATAAAATACGTGTGCCCAGTTAAAGAAGAATAATAAAATCAATGTCACGTATCTACCACCACCATTAATTAAAAACAACAAACTAACAAACACTTCTGGTACCTTCCAGGCTCTCTCCTGATTTCCCGGATTGCGCCTCTACACATTACTCAAGAGTTTATTTGTTTCAAGTGTCAGAGACCATCCATTGTCTAAATGTGCCACGATTATCTGTCCATCCCACTGTTGATGGACATTAAGCTGGCTTCCAGTTTTTCACTTAGATGAATAATCTTGCCCTGTGATCTTTGTGTATGTCCCTGGCACACATTTGTAAAAGTTTTCTGTGGGAGAATTTCTTAGAAGAGTTTTCCACCCGGTGGCTGGAATTTCTGGGGCTTGGTGCTTGTGCACAGTCACCTTTACTGAGTGACCTCACAGTGCTTTTCAAAGGGACTGTTCCAATCCATGTTCCCATTAGCAATGTAATGACAAGCCCATAGTCCCACACGCTTGCCTGCTTCAAGTACTGTCAGACTTCTTCAATATTCCCAGTCCAAAGTTATATCTCAGTGTTTATGTTACTTAGTTCATTTTCCTATTGAGGCATCTAACGTACGCTGTTATATTAGTTTCAGGAATGCACCATATTAATCACCATATTAGTTTGACAGTTCTGTGCATTCCTTAGCGCTCACCATGGTAAGTGGAGTCACCATCTGCCGTCATGCAGTGTTACTATGTCATTAACTCCATCGGCTGTGCTTTTTCATCTTCCTGACATACTTATTTTATACCTGGAAGTTTGTACCTCTTAATCCCCTTTATTGATTTCAGCCAACCCCACCCATCCACCTCCATTCTAGCACTACCAGTTCGTTCTCTGTAGTTTTTAATTTGTTTGTTTTGATTTTTAGATTCCACATATAAATGAAATTACGTGCTGTCTTTCTCTGACTTACTTTACTCAGCGTAATACCCTTTAGGTCCCTCCGTGTTGTCACAAATGGCAAGATCTTATCTTTTTTATGGCTGAGTAATATTCTCAATGTGGTTTTAGTTCACATTTATACAGTTGCTAATTGAGATGGATCAGTTTTTAATATCTATATGGTCTATTTATTTCCTCCTTATTAAATGTCTGATTATGAAATTTTTTCTATTGAGTAATGACTTTTTATCACTGACCTATAGAAATTCCTTATCCTTGATACTAATTCTCTGTTGATTATAGGTTACAAAAATCTTTCCCTAATTTGTTGCTTTTTTATGAAAAAGATTTCTGTTTTTAAATTGTCAAGATTTCTGGGTGCCTGGATGGCTCAGTCAGTTGGGCATCCAACTTCAGCTCAGGTGATGATCTTATGGTTCATGAGTTTGATCCCCGTGTCAGGGCCACTGCTCTCAATGCAGAGCCCACTTCAATCCTCTGTCCCCTCTCTCTCTGCCCCTCCCCCGATGTGCTTGCTCTCTCAAAAATTAATGAAGTTAAATTGTCAAACTTATGGTTTGTGCTTATTATGTCTTATTTTTAAAATGCTTTTTTTACTGAAGTAATAAAGTTATTCTATATTTCTAAAAATATTTCTAGGTGTAATACCTAAACTTTTGTCACTAAAAAATCTTATTTATGGTAGTTTTATTATAGTTCATTTGGCTGAGTTGAATTTTATGGAAAGCTTTTTTTTTCTTTTTTTTGCATTTACTAGATAATCATGTGGGATTTTTCTGTAATTCATATGATGAATTGCATTTATTTTCTCTATTAAACTAAAGTTATATTTCTTGGCCAAACCCAAATTGGTAATAATGTTGTATTGTTTTCATGTACTTGTGAATTTGATTTGCCAATGTTTTATTTACATTTTTCATTGATGCTCATGAGTGAAATTGGCCTGTTATACTGTTCTGTCCTATTTGGAATCAAGGTCAGGTTGGCCTAATAAAAATAATGCTCTGGAGAGTTTGTATAAATTTGGAATTATCTGTTCCAATCTGTTTTGTAAAATATCTCTATAAAGCCATCAGGGTCCAGCATTTTCTTTTTTGTAACATTTAAGTTTTAGATATAATTTTTTACTTTTATTATTTAAAAAAATTTTTCAAGATTTTTAAAGAATTATATTTCAGAGAGAAAGAGAGCATGAGCAAAGGAGAGGGGCACAGAGAGAGAGAGAGAGACAGAGACAGAGAGAGAGAGTCAGTCAGTCCCAAGAAGGCTCTGACATGGGGCTTGATCCCAGGACGCTGGGATCATGACCTGAGTTGAAATCAAGAGTTGGATACTTCACCAACTGAGTCAGTCAGGTACCCCTTTGATATACTTGTTTTTCACTTTTATACATTTATTTTGTATTTTAATTCAAGTTATTTAACATACAGTGTAATAATAATAATGGTTTCAGGAGTAGAGTTTAGTGATTCATCACTTATATTTAACGCCCAGTGCTCACCTCAGCAAGTGCCCTCCTCAGTGCCCATCACCCATTTATTTAGCCCTTCCTGCCCCCTCCTCCCTCCATCAACCCTCAGTTTGTTCTTTGTATTTAAGAGTCTCTTAGGTTTGCATCTGGTTTAGTCTTATTTTTCCTTCCCTTTCTCTATGTTCATCTGTTTTCTATCTTAAATTCCACATATGAGTGAAATCATATGGTAATTATCTTTCTCTGACTTATTTCACTTACTATAATACATTTTAGTTTCATCTGTGTCTTTGCAAATGACAAGATTTCATTTTTTTGATTGTCAAGTAATTTTTCATTTTATATATATATATACCACATCTTCTTTATCCATTCACCAGTCAGTGGACATTGGGATTCTTTACATAATTTGGCTATTGTTGATATCTGCTATGAACATTGGGGTGCATGTGCCCCTTTGAATCCTCTGATATTATTTTTAAAATGATTATAGGATTATTTCTACTTTCTCTTCTTTCCTGAGTTAATTTTGATAGGAAGTTTTCTAGGTATTGTGATAGAAATTTTTCTAGGAAATGTATCCATTCTACTAAAATTTGTGAGCTCATAAAATAATAACTTGTTATTAACGATTAATTTCTATAATATCTGTACTAATATACTTTCTTCCACTTCTGATTTTACTTGTATTTTATCCGTATTAATTATCTGTGTTAATATTGACAATAATTTTCTATTTATCAGTTATTTCAGAACCTCAACTTCTGGGTTTTTTGATCTTTACTATTGGTGTTGTTTTTAATTTTATTAATATTTGTTTTTATCTTTATTATTGATTTCCTTCTATTTGCTTTTCTCCTGATATTTTTCCTCTTAGTCTGTCCATTGGATGTTTAGAGAGAGCGCACACAAACAAGCAGGGGAGGGGCAGAGAGAGAAGGGAGACAGGATCCCAGGCAGGCTCCGCACTGTCGACTCAGGGCCTGACATGGGGCTCAGTCCCATGAATTGTCAGATCATGACCTGAGCTGAAATCAAGAGTCAGTTGCTTATCCAACCGAGCCGCTCAGATGCCCCATATGCAGTTTTTCTGTTTATTTTTTTCAACCCCCACATTTTCTCACCTACATGCATATTGGTCAGAGTACATGGCATGGGTGATGCCAAGTTTCTACATTTTCCGAGGTCAGGTCTATGGCATAATATGTGGCCAGTTTTTGCACTTGAGGGCTGTGGGTCTTCTCTTATTGCTAGGCTCCTGTTCTTTGTAACCCACGAAGTCAGGATTTTTTAAATTGACTCTTAGTTTGTAAGACTTCTTGGTCTACTTCATCTGTCCATTATTGGGAGAAGTGTATTGAAATGATCACTCTTATGCTGGTGGATTTGTTTCTTACAGGTCTGTTAATTTTTGTTTTTATATGCAGCATATAATTGAACTTTTTGAATTCCAAATCTGCCTGGAATTTTATTTTATCTGTAGATAGTAACCCATTTATATTCATTGTGAATGCTGATGTATTTAACTTTATTTCTTGTAACTTGTTATGTGCTTTGGGTTTGTCTTGCGTCCTCTGATTCTTTTTCCCCCTCTTCTGTCTTCTTTTGGATTTTGTTTTCTTATTCCATTTTTTCCCTGCACCCTCTTTGGTGGATGCATGTTCCTTGCTTATTCTTTTAGTAGTTATACTAGCCGTTTAAATAAGTGTACTTTGCTTCATAAAGTCCAAATTTAGTTAACGTATTTCACATCCTCCAGAATAATATTCAAAACTTAGGATAATTTTGCTCCCAGACCACACCCCTTCCAGCCATTTTTGTCCGTGATTACTACTCTCACAGGGCAGTGTTATTTCAGCTGTTATTTTTGCTTTCCGCCGTCCCATTTGGTATTTGTATTATCACTGTATCCAATCATTAGCCCACATAATTCCCAACACCCTTGCTCACTTTTCGGTACTTACATCAGACTTTGGTCTGGGGTAATTTTTCTAGTGTCTAAAATACATCCTTTAGAATTAAAGCTTTAAAGATTCTTTGTAGGTTACTCTTTTGTGGGGAAAGACTCAGTTTTTGTTTGTGTTTTTATTTCCACATCGTCATTGGGAGTTTCACTGGGTGTTGATCTCTGGGCGGACAGGACTCCTCTCAGCCGTGCCGGGCTCCTCGGGGCACACTTGCGGGCGAGAGGTCAGCAGCTGTTCCCAAAGCTAGGTCTTCACAGGCGACCTGTGTTATACCATCTCTGGCTTTTCAGGTTGTTGTGTTCTCTTTGGTTTTCGGCACTCTCACTATGCTGCTGCACCTGTGGTGAATCCTAAATCTGAAAATGGGTGTGTTATCTCTGTGATAGCACTTCCTCTCTGTTGTTTTTTTTTTTATCACCTTCCAGAACTTGGATTAGATTTGCATTGCATCTTTCACATCATCTTCTATGTGTCTTAACCCTCTGAATTTACTGTGCATCTTTTTATGTCTGGACTACGATCCAAATACTTTCCTATCTTCCAATTAATCTCTCTCCAGCTCAGAGGCTCTGGCTCAAATGCGGTCATGTATTACCACTTGTAACTGTTGAGTAATGTGCCTCCACCAGAAGAAACCCTAGGCCTGGCCATTTCAAGCCCTGTTATTCTCTAGAGGAAGGTGAGGTCTTTTCAGTTTTAGACAGAGACCATAGAGGGGCTGAGAGAAACAGACTCTACGTGGTGATACAATTACAGCCTCCATGGATCACAGGACACACCATTTTGTGCCTATCCTACTTTCCTAACAGACACCTGAGTACTTCCGGCCAGCGCTTGGGTAGGGAATGCCAAGAGCCCAAATGAGTTACCACCAATATATGTATCTGTAATTTGCCACATCAGAGGATGAAATCAACAATTACAGGCTTTGTGCTTGCAGCGAAGAATATAATTTTATCATAATATCGATAATAGTTCCACATTCTACCCGATTTGACCACCAGAAAATGATGCTCCGCCATGAGGGAAAGACAAACCCGTTAGTCTCTGTTCCTTCTTCTCGTCCATTTTTGTCAGACATGGGAGGACTTCTCAGGCTGCTCTCCAGGGCCCAGTAGTACCCTTCTGGTGTTAAAGGGTATTAATCAGAACCTACTCAAACGAACAGTTTATGCTACCATGAAACTTGTAAGCCAAGTAGATTATCCTAAGTAACTGCCTGGTTTGTTTGTAACTGCCAGAAAAGACATTAAGCAGCAGTCAAGTTCTGCTGATCCTTGTCCCACTTTCCTTTATTTGCTGTGTTTGGAATAGATACAGGAAGTGTCAAGTAATTACTTGAAAGATCATTCTTAACACCAACAAAAAAATCAGGAAATAATATGGGTCTCAAAACTGATGGAGAATGCCAAACTCTGGCTTGGAACAGGTATCCTGGAGCAACTTTTGAAGGCTTCCACAGTGGAAAACATTCTGAAATGGACAAGACTTCGGCGGTCTTTAGAGAGGACAGGTATCCTGCTCAGGGCCATTCTAGAAAGTCGGGCTTATCACTCCCAGTGAGGACTCCTATCAGGTCCTTGATTCTTCAGGATCAAGCCTTCACTGAATGGACAGTACTGAATTTGCTCTTAACGTTGTCACTGTGATTTTGGATGGCATTATCCACCTTCTTTTCCCCATCACCCACTCTGACAGCACCGAGGGGCCCTAGCCACGTGGCGTGTCCTGTTCCTGTGACTGCAGTGGTTGGAATGGATGTGTGATTCAACCAGAAACACACTGAGACTTTTGTTGGGAATGTCAGAAAAGAGACCCATCCTATTTCCCACTGAACTGTAAGCTACAAGGGTATAGGCAGCAGCTGGAGTGGCCATCTTGCTGCCATGAGGGTAAAATCTTTGTGAGAATGCAGCCAACGCAGAGGAGGTAGGGAAGAGAAATGGAGAGAACACAGATCTTGGGGCTGCTTTCTGAGCCCCTGGTTCCAGCCATGCCTGGTCCTTCCTCTAATCGTTTCAGTTGCAAGACTCAGTCAAACCATGGCTTCAAAAGTTATGATATATTTTGACCAAGCTCTCCCTGCATCTAATCAAGGGACCACATGACACCCATTCTTAGGAACTTTGTCAGTATTAATTGCTATGATGGTTAATTTGATGTGCCAACTTGACTGGGTAAAGAGGTGCCCAGTAGCTAATAAAACATTATTTCTGAATTTGTCTGGAAGAGATAAGCATTCAAATCAGTAGGCTGAATAAGGAAGGTCACACCAATGCAGATGGGCATCCTATAATGCATTGAGGGCTTGAATAGAATAAATAGAGGAAAGGCAAATTTTCTCTTAACTTGAGCCAGAACATCCACTTTCTCCTCCCCTTGGACATTAGCACTCGTGGTTCTTTGGCCTTGAGACTCAGACTGGGACTTATAACCATCAGCCCATGGTTCTCAGGCCTTTGAATTTGGACAAATTATACCACTAGCTTTTCTGATTCTCCAGCTGGCAGACAGCGGGTCCTAGGACTTCTCAGCTTCCACAAGCATGTGAGCCAGTTCCTGTAATAAATCTCTATCTCTAGCTCTGTCTCCAGCTCTAGCTCTATCTGTCTGTATCCTATTGGTCCTGTTTCTCTGGAAAACCTTGATAACGTAATTGCTTAACTTTTAGCTAGTAACAGTATTAGCCTGAGATGATCTACAGGCTTTGTGGGGCTATTCACACATCATCCTGGATGGGAGAAGGATCCCTGGGCCTATTTTGAGTGTTCACATGCTTATAAATTAATTGGAGAAAATGATTCAAACAAAAACAAAAGGTAAGTTTTGGGTAGCAAAAGGTGGTTCATGTTCCCTAAGTGCTATTATTCTTGGTTGGTATCAAAATACTCTTTCTGGAAGAAAGTCAGAAGGCTTTGGGGTGAGTATAAATAATGATAGCCCTATGGACCCACTCATTCCAGAAAAGATTCTAATTCTACCTTAAGAAAGAGATAGTGATTACTTGAAAGATTTTCTTAACAAAAGAATAACATGGGTCTCAACATTTATGGAGGATGCCACAACTCTGAGAACAAACATTATACATTTTTTTTCACATTTATTTATTTTTGAGAGACAGAGAGTGACAGATCATGAGCAGGGGAGGGGCAGAGAGAGAGGAATACACAGAATCAGAAGCAGGCTCCAGGCTCTGAGCTAGCAGTCAGCACAGAGCCCGACGCGGGGCTCGAACCCACGAACTGTGAGATCATCCCCTGAGCCGAAGTCGGACGTTCAACCGACTGAGCCACCCTGGCGCCCCTGGGGACAAACACTATAGATGGGAGGATGGTCGTAAGCTGAGCCCGGCTGGGCGTTGGCACAGGAGAGCTCTGGACTTCCCTTGCAGGTCATGTGGTGTCTCTCTCTTACTCTCAGGTTCTCAACCTCAACACTAATGACATCTGAGATGGAGTAATTCTCTGTGCATTGTAGGACGTTCAACATTGTCACCGGCTTCTACTTACTAGATGCTGGTAGCATCCCTTGCCTTGGTTGTGACAAACCAGAATGCCTCCGGAGATCACCAAGTATCCCCTGGAGGGCAAACTCCCTACCAGCTGAGAACCACTTCTCAGTCACCTGCCTTTACTCTCCGTTTGCAGCTAGACTGCACACCAGACCCAAACTGACAACTTTTAGTGGGTCCTGACATATTTAGGACAACGTGTGCAAAATATCTGTAGAGAGACTGTGTTCTGCATAAGAAAGCACGTAGGCTCAAGAAACAGGCAGAGCGGAGCTCAAATTTTCAGCTGGGGCACGTTGGGCAGTTGCTTGATTTTACGGAGTTCCGGTTTCTGCATGTATAAAATAGGAACAGTAATTCCCTAATCAAAGTGATGGTTTGGATTGAGGTGAGTTGTTAAGTACTTACGTGTTGAGTGTTTATATTTGTTGCTTATGTTTGCTTATGTGAATGCTTGTGTGTGTGCACACGTGTACGTCTGATTGTGTCTGCGCACGTCCATGCATGTATTTGTGTGACTGTTGGTGTCTGACTTTATCAGATTGTGTTGGAACCTCACGGTCGTGAGTGTGGTCCTATAGGATTTATTTAGCTCTCGATGGAACAGATGCCTCCCACTAGTCTTGTGAAAGACTCAATGTGTCTGTGGTGCTGAAATGAGGACCGGGTCATCATCTGAAAGACCAGAGGAATAGAAGCATTAAAGATTTTGTTTTTACAGCTTGATTTCTCCCTGGCTTTGGGCTGGTGCCAATGCGCATGGTTTATATTCTCCATAAAGAGACAGGTTAGTTGCCTGATGGCAGTGAGCAGAGTCGTACAAATCTCTTCCCCTCTTGAAGCCATTGAATAGGGATAAAGTAATAAAATGGAGGATTTGGTTCATCATATTTACAGGGAGACTGTTCTTGAGAAAAACTTTCAGAGATGAGGAGAGCCTACAGGTTCCAGGCAGTGGTGGGTGGGTGGGTGGGTTGGTGGGTGTGTGTGTGTGTGTGTGTGTTATCAAGAATATCAAGGGACTCCTGGGTGGTTCAGTTGGTTAAGCGTCCGACTTCAACTCAGGTCATGATCTCATGGTTTGTGAGTTTGAGCCCCACATCAGGCTCTGTGCTGACAGCTCAGAGCCTGGGGCCTGCTTTGGGTTCTATGTCTCCCTCTCTCTCTACCTCTCCCCCACTCACAATCTTTCTCAAAAATAAACAAACATTAAAAAAAAAAAGAATGTCAAGGGGTCCCTGGGTGGCTCATTCGGTTAAGTGTTCAACTTCAGCTCAGGTCATGATCTTGCAGCTTGTAGGTTCGAGCCCCGAATCAGGCTCTGTGCTGACAGCTTGGAGCTTAAAGCTGCTTCAGATTCTGTGTCTCCCTCCCTCTCTCTCCCTCTCCTGGTCATGCTGCATGTGTCTGTCTCTCAAAATAAACATTAAAAAAAAAAGAATATCAATTATAATGCTGGTATTTTTAGTGCTGCTTATATGCCACAAATGACACGAAGGACTTGATAACCTTTAGACCCTTTGTTCCTTAGTTCCGCCATTACCCCCTTCACAGGTGAGTTAATGCAGAAGTGACGAACTTGCCCATGGCCACACAGGTAAGAAGCGGGGCTTACTGTAACCCCACCTCCCCGAGCTGGAGCTCCAGCCCCAACCCCTGGTAGATCCTGCCTCACCTCCTGAGCCTGTAGCCCTGCCCAGACCCTCACTGGACGCACAGAGGGCTTCACTGGGAGGGGTGTATGGTGCCCGAGTTAGCCTGTCCCTGTGAAGCACTCAAGAACCAACCCTGGGACTGGGCTCAGGCAGGTGGCCCGGCCAGCATTGGAAGTAAAGAGATTTGGGCTCCAGCCTTGGTGCACCTTGAACTGGTGGAGGTTATGTGCAGCTGCCTCTGACTTTCCTCACAGTAACTGATGACTGGCCTCTCCCTCCCAAATCCTTGGGATTTGTTTTATGTTTTCCTCAAAGGCTCCAGGGTGAGCGTGACGCCGGCACATAAATCTCAGTCAAGCGGGAGGGCTGGTGGGAGGACAGGTCAGGAACGAGAAAGCCCAAACACATATGGGGAGGGCGGCCAGCTCACAGAACCCCCACTCTGGGGCAGCGCCGGGCCAAGGGGGCCACGTCCCAGTGGCCACTCCCCAGGCCCAGGACACCAGGGTCAGCGGGTCACCAGCCCTGGCAGAGGGCGGCATCTCCAGCTGCTGCTCAGGAGAATTTCTGTCAGGTGTTTGCTGTGGCTCATGCATTTGTCAGAGTCCTGACTCAGGTTCCCAGACGTTTATGGAGTCGATGCCCCAGGGGGGCGGTGTGCGAGCAAACTGTGAGGTCGGCCTACCTCCCACCAACATTACTCCACTTCTCACTGCCAAAGTTGGACAGCTCTCCACCCTTCACCACCCAAACACTTAAAACAAACAAGAAATAGAAAGAAATTCAGTCGAACTGGTTTGTGTATAGACACAGCCCTGAACGGCCAACAAATACCGGTGGTTGGAAGTGGAGTAAGCCGCTCAGAAGCTTGAGAGCTTGGGAAGCAACTTGAATACATTGGTCACAGGACGCCTAACTTTGTGCGTGGGTCACCGCTGGCCTCTTTCAAGTCAGAGCCCAGTGTCCTGGCACCAGGTAGGCCCAACTTGACCACAGTTTATGATGGCACAACTGAGCCCTCATTCTTCATCTGCTCTGTTTTCTCCTGTAGTACCTGTCACTTCCTGATGGTTATATTTATTGTTGATCGCCCACCCACTGTCTCTTAGAGTGTGAGCTCCATGAGTCAGGGGCTTTATCTGTTTTGTTCACGCATGTCTCCCAAATACCTGGACCAGTGCATGATATGTGGAAACTGCTGAAAAATATTTACTGACGGTACAAAGAGTGAATGAGTGAGCAAATAAGTGGGCACACATGCTTGCTGAGGGACGTAGTTCAGAATGAAGAGCTCAGGCTTAGCACGCCCCTTCCTCCATGAAAGCTTTAGTTATGGAAGAAGTCTGAGTAGTCAGAGTTGGCCAATTTGGAATTGAAGGTGGTGAGCATCCCAGGACTGGGGACATTCACATGGCAAAGAGGATGGAGAGAAGGTACACGCCCCAGATGCCCAGGTGGTCCCTTGGCCCCGTAAGGCCCCGTCTCGTCTTTTGCCAAGACTTTCATTGCATTAGCTGGTGCTTGCCTCAGGTTCAGAGAAGTGATGTTTCCCTGAGCAGGACAAGGCACAGTTGACAAGGTGGATGGCCTGGGGGGGGGGTCTTCTCTAGAGATCTATAACTCTGAAGAGTTTGAGGAATGCATCAATAAGGGCATTGCTTTAAGTCTTATTCTCTTGGTTGCAAGTAATAGAATACCCAGTGTTCCCTTATATAACCTTGAACCAATGACTATGGCCAAGGGGGATGGAGTGAACCAACTGGTCATGTGTGTGACTCTGGATCCAAGTGTGGGGTCAGTAAATTAGGAGAAGGAAAAAAGTGGGTCCTCAAGTGAAAATTAGGATGTTTCCTTCCATAGGCAGGAAGAGTGGGTTCTTGGGAAGAGAGCTAACAAACGATTTTTCCAGTGAGGGCAGAGGAAACCTGTCTAGGGCAGAGGCAGAGTGGTTCCACCTCAAAGGCCAGCTCCACTGTTGTCAGCGGCTCTCTGGAATGCCGTGTTGAGTGAGAAATAGCCTGAAGCCAAGCCAAGGGGGAAAAGATGTCATGATTGATTAGAAATATCTGCTATGTGCTCCGAATACATTTGGGTGCCAGATATTAGTTCTCCTTTATTTAAGCATTAGCCAGTGGAAATGATTAGAAGTGAAAACTTGTAGAGTGACAATTATGCTAGGTCATGGTCAGTTTTGAAACTTGCAGTGAGTTTATTAATTAAAGTTTCTGTTGCTTTATTTTTCACACACCCAGTCAGGACAAAAAATGAGGATCTAATATACAAGGCCACTCATTGCCATCAATGTCAACGTGGGATGGTGAACTAAGGTGACATTCAACCTTTCGTTTTTCACAGGTGGCATTGCCAAGACTACCCATGATGTGGCTCTGATCAGGACTTGCTGGTTGGCCTTCAGTCAGTTACTGCTTGCTTGTCCGCAAATCTTGCTCAGGCCCTATTTGTGATGGCACTGTGCTAGCCACTGCATAAACAGTGGTGAGCAAAACAAATCCAGTCCCTGTCCTCACTGAGTTCATGGCCCATTGACAGCAGTCTTGTTGACTTCTAGCTCTTTACAATATCTCTTTTTATTCCTAATTTGTCATCTCCAGAGAAGCCATGTTCAAGTCTATTCCAGTCTAGCTCAAGAACTGCCACCAGATGTTTTACCTGGAAATGTCACCATTCCTAAGTCTGGGTGAGAACATCAGGTGGCTAAGGCAAACCTTAGTCTCCTCTGTGCCCACAGAGTATCAGTTCCAAGATGACGCTTCTCAACAAAGGCACTATTTGGAAGCTGGCATTTCATAGCCATGATCTCAGAACATCAGCAGTCCTCATGAGAGGGTACTATTATTAACAATGCCATCATCTCGCCAGTAGGAAAGCCAGGGCTCATAGAAGTAAGATGGCTTTCAAAGGTCACACAGGTAACAAAAGGTGGAGCTGAGGGGTGCCTGGGTGGCTCAGTCGGTTAAGCCTCCTACTTTGGCTCAGGTCAGATCTCACATTCGTGGGTTCGAGCCCCGCATTAGGCTCTGTGCTGACAGCTAGCTCAGAGCCTGGAGCCTGCTTCCAGTTCTGTGTCTCCTTCTCTGTCTCTGCCCCTCCCCCTCTCATGCTCTGTCTCTCTCTCTCTATCAAAAATAAATAAAACATTTAAAAAAATTTTTAAAAAAGGTGGAGCTGAGATCCAAATCTGTCTGCTCAAGGGCCAGGTCCCTAACCCCTAGGCAGCACTGCTATGCCATGAGCTCCTGAGAACAGAGCAATGGTTTGATTATACAGATGACCCCGATGGGCTTCATGGGAGGAGGAGGAGGAGGGACTTCAGTGTGGCATCATTCATGATTTCATTTATGTATTCCCTCCTTTAATAGTATGATATAAGAAAATACCAGACCAGTGGAGGTTTAAACAACAGAAATTTATTTTTTCACAGTATTGGAGACTGGAAGTCCATGGTCAAGGTGCTGGCAAGTTCAGTTTCTAGTGAGAGCTCTCTTCCTGGTTTGTTGACTGCTGTCTTGTTGCTGAGTGAGCACATGGCCTTTTTTCTGTGCACGCATGCAAAGAGAGAGAGAGACAGACAGACACTAACAGGGAGCACAAGCAAGCTGCGATATCCCCTCTTGTAAGGACACCAGTCCTATCTGACTTACCCTTAACTACTTCCTTAGTGGTCCCATCTCCAAATATGGCTACTGGGGAGTTAGAGTTTCAACATCTGAATTTTGGAGGGGACACTAATATTCAGTCCATGGCACTATTTTTCCTGGGATTAAAGTTACGTTATAGGCTAAGAAAAAATCATTTTGCATACTGGGTATCTCCAGTGGTAGGGCATTAACTTTGCTAATATAGAAGGTCAAGACATTTTGTGGCATACATAGTTGATTGAGGATTAATGAATTATTGGGAGTTAAGAATCTAATAATATTTTTATTTCCTTTAAGTGGATAGGACTTAAGCCCTGGCTCCATTTTTATGCCTTTCGTGCTTCTCATGTTGGAGGCAGTACCCAGGGGTAGTAACCATCCGAGTATCCTAAGGTCTTTCGATTTCATATAATTTTCTTCTTTTTAGTAAAGATAACTCCTATTAAGTTTAATATAATGGGATTTAATTTTTACATCTTTATAAGACGTTTTGTAAAAATAGCCAGAAAATTTCACCATTTTGCTATTTTTACTCTTTGCTTGAGGGATTGTGTGTGTGTCTGTGTGTGTATACAAAAATGTGTCACTATACTTATGAGATCTTTTTGGATTGAACTAGGTTTTCATAACTTTCCCAGACGATTGGAAAACTTTCCTCTTCTAATTCGTCCTGTAGGTGTCTTTTGGCCAAGTGGATCATTGTGGGTCTGAGGAATTAGAGGTGTGGTTGTGTCCTTAGTGAGTTGTATAATCTCTTCCCAGCGCTTCCCATCCAAGTACAACATGCACGGGTGTAATGGAGGTGGCAGCCATACCTGGAGGTGCCTAAGCTCTCGCTGGTGGGCCAGCACTGGCCATGAGCAGTCAGCCCAGTGGGCTGCATCCCAGGGATTTAGGAATTTGGGGGTGAAATTAAAATTTTGTAAGCATTATATTTCAGAACTGAAAGAATGTAAAAGCCCTGTAAGAAAGAGATTCTCCAGTTCCCTCCCTGACCAGGAATGTCTGGCAAAGTAGATTTTATGATTTTGAAGGGGGCCGCCTGTTAATATTTCTTCATAGCAGAGTTGAAGATCGTTATCCTGATACACAGTTATGAGTTCTGAGAGAGGATAACCCTCTTCTTTTGGGTGAGTCCATATTTTTCATACCTCAGGCCTGGTGTCAAGATGGGAAAGGCCATCCGATGGTGAAATTTCTTAGGGAGTGGGTCATCATGGGTCTAGTTACCAAGTGATCAGTCACCATCTGGCCTTACAAGGAAGGAGCAGTGGCTGGAGAGGAGTCTGGGAAGAACCCCTTGACATCTCATGTGCAAAGACCATGCCATCTTAAGCAAGATGACTTAAAAATTTTTCAACTTTACTGTTTTATTTATTATGGTGTTTTTCTTTATAGGTTTATTCAGCAACTTTACTGAATGCCTACCATGTAGAAGGACCATGTGAAAACTCTAGTGGTAGGCAAGAAAGAGAGGATCCTTGTCTTCTAGGACAAGATGGTCCTTTCCCTGGCAGGGAAGACTGGAGTGTGGTCTGTGATAATTAGGGTGGAAGGTGCCAGTGGCAGGAAGTACATGGTGAAGGACCTATCCCCATCTTGGAGGAAGTGGTGATTGAGTTGAGGCCTGAGAGCAGGAAATTGTCAGGTTCCACTGGGGCTGCCGTGAAGGTGGGAAGGTCAAGAGAGAGAAGAGCATTTCCAACAGAGGGAACAGAATGTGCAAAAGCCCGGAAGCTAGGAGTCAGGAGTATCATATGTTTGGGAACCTGGAAGAAACTCAGAATGTTCTGAGACGGAAGACTTTTCTGTTTTCTCAGGGGAGCACTGGAATGGCGGTAGGTATACAAGCAGGAGAAGACTTGAGGAAACGGGTTTCAATTAGCCTGTCTTTCTCCGTTGTGACCTGAGACCTTTCCTTGGTACTGCAGAACCAAATGGTATGGTTCTGAACTCCGATCAGGCGCTGTGCGATTAAGTAGCTACAGATATATCATGGAACAGAGGAAAAAATTACTTTGTGCCATTTAATTGTGTGAAAATGTTCCTGTTAGGAAAATTTAGTATATAAGAAAGTACATGGGGTACAGTGAAAGCTATGTTAAAATAATACAACAACACAAGCAGTTTATGTGTTGAAAATAAAAGCAAAATACACCAACGTGTTGTCAGCGGATGATGGGATTCAGTGTTAATTTTTCATTTTTCATTTGCATTTATTACCCACATTTTCCATGGGTGAAGAAGTGTTAAGAGAGGGGAAAACCAAGATAAAATCTCTACCAGTTAATCATCAAGTGTTTGAGCAGTTACAAGGGAGGAGCCCTAAAGAAGACAGCACAGTCTCTTGTCTCCAGGACCTGGGTCTCCTGGTGGGGAAGGAATCCTTAAGCACTGATAGGAAGCCCAGACCGGCTTGGTCGTGAGGGACTTTTCTCGGCAGCAACCATATTTTGAGTCAGCAACCATCTTAGAAAGGATGAAGGCATCCCCTGTGAGGCTGTGGAATGACAGGAGTCAAGGAAAGCATATTCCAGAAGGCTTCTTGTTTTCTTCCTGTGGATGTCTCCATGGGATTGTTTCTATTTCCTGTTCAACTTACCTTGGTAGACACGATACGGTCGGAGGTAATGGGGCCAGCTGGGAGCAAGAGGAGTTCAAAGGCTCATCTTTTCTTGCCTGGGAAATGTCACATGCCTGTCAGGAAAATTCAGTGGGCAATTGACAAACACAAAGCTCCATATAAATATAGCACCTAAAACAGAAAGACTGTTTACATGTGTTCACACTAGGTCGCTCTTGGCGAATGAAAAAAATAATCTTCTGATACATATGTACAGAATACCAAATGCTTTGAACTGGGATAGCAAGGTGAAGGCAGACTTTTAAGCAACCTCAAGATCTGACGACTGAACTTGGTGAAATAGATCTGGAGTAAATGTTTGCATCAGACATTAAATAGAATTGCCCCTTCTCCTTAATGGAATCCTTATCCTTAAATAGAATTGCTTCTGGCAGAACAAGAAAGTATCTGCTTGTAGATCAATAGGCCTCAAGATCAGAGCCAGTGAGGGTCCAAAAAGTGAAGCTAGATTATTGAGAGAAATTTTAATAGTATGAGTTTGTGAGAGGAAAAAAAGAAAAGTATGCATTAGTCAATGAATGAGAAAGCAGAGTTTTACTTACTAGGGTCAAGTTTACATGCATTAAAAAAAGAAAATCCTCCCTGGAGACCTCAGCAATTTTTATAATTGTAGTATAGAAGTTAAATGTTTTAGCTGAAGGAAAAAAATGAGTTGAGTTTTCCAGCTGTGCGTCTGCTCAGCCAGTCAGGGACAGGAGGAGAGGGGGTTGATAAAAGTGCAAATTAGCAGTGTTATCTTTCAGGCCTGGGAAGCTACTGGTGGCTGATTGGGTGGCTCCCGTTACAGATGGTCTGTCTGTGGTAGCGTCAGAGAAGGGGCAGCCTGTCTGAATCTTTTCCCACTTTTGCTCTGGGAGCAGAGGGGTGAATCTAAAACCAGGACCTGACAATGGGGTGGGGGGATGAGATGGTTTCATTTCACGATCTTCAAAAATTGTCACCAGGAATCTAAACAGATGATCCTGGAGATTTTTTTAAGCTGAAGTTCAGAATCAATTCCTAGATGTTGGCTGGCTCTTCCTTCATGGGGTTTCAGGTCACTAGTCAATGCACTGGAACGGCGTGATTGATGGCAACGGTATCATATATTATAATAATAAAAGATGTGTTACTGATACCGTAAGAGCTATTTTTATCTTGTTCTTCCCTTACTCTTCATCTGTATCAGTGTGGTTTATGTAAACCTGACACATTTGTGTATGTGAAACAGATGCAGGGTAGAGCACAGTTGTGTCTGTTCAAACCATATTTTTTTAATCATGGACATGATTTATGAAAATGTTCTCTGTGTATGAGCTTTTTCTTTCTCTCTCAAACAAAATGCACAATAATTATAAATCTAGCATCCAATTTTTCTGGTACTTAGAGAGAGAGAAGAAGTTAAGTTTTTAAGTTGCTTTGCCTAATCTGTCTTCATTAGGTGTTGTAAGAGAAACAGTGTGTGACTTTTCTGCAGAGGCCAATGAGAACTTCGGAAAAGAGCTTGCTATTTGAATGCATAATATGGAAGTAGCCTTTTAACCATACTGAGCCACGGCCCCTAAAATGCTCTCCTCATGGTCTTGTTTCCTCTGCAGTCTTCTAGTGAGTGGCAGAAAGAAAATTAGATTTTTCCAAACAGATCAGCATCCACTTCCAATGGAGTAACTCACAAAGTGAGTTTCCACGAGAGAAATGATTGCATCCAAGTGTTCTTTATCACTGCAATTGGGGCCTATTATCCATCAGATTTCTCAGACCTGCAACCTGTAGTCTTGTTCACCCTCATGTTCAGTCCGTAACTGTCGGTTGGATAGAGTTTATCTCCTTAATGTTTTTATAATCTATCTACTTCTCTACAAGACACCCTAGACCAAAGCATCACCATCTCCCTCCTGCGCTAATCTCTCAAAATCTACTCCTGCCCCTTCTTGAGCACCCTTATCTTCTGAAGTTACCAGGCCCCCAGCAAGACCTGTGTGGCTGTAGAAAAAGTCACATCATAACTCCAGGAGGGGTGGCCTTCATTAGTATGAATGAATGAACCATGAATAAATACCCCAATCTCTCTCTCCTCTTCTTTTTCCATATCCCTCTGGCACTTATCACTGATGGAACCCAACTCAGCGTGGACAGCAGAAAGGCCCAGGGGATGAAGTCTGTAGAGATCACCCTCCAGGGGTGCAGAGCAAGATGGAGAAGAGTAGAGAGTGGGGCAGGAGGGCACATGGCACACAGAGAATGTCCCCTACATAGCTTTTCTGCTTAAGACCCATCCAGTGGCACCCTACTGTGCGGGGGCTGGGTGCCTACTCTCTGGTCTCAAATAGTGGCAAGTCAAAGCATTAGAATTCAAGAAAAAAAAATCATTGTAGTTTCCTTACTTTTCCAGCTATAGTAAAAGCTGATGCCAACACCTGCTTTCATGAGAAGATTTTTTTCTGAGATTAGCATATTGTTCGAGTGGATGCTGTTAAATTAGTGCTATTTAAAGAGCTTGTCGTCTGGTCTCTGCAGTCTTGTTTATAGGGCTCCTCTGTCTTGGCTTTCCCGCATCTCTTCCATTATGGAGGAGTGCAAAATGCAAATGTCACACCAGTCCCATCCGACTGATCAGATTGATCATGAGTCTGAGTTCCTTCCTGTCAGCTGACCTGGTGGTCCCTAGGCTCATGCAAAGACAAATCAGTCAGTTCACCCAAATGCAGCAGACGGTTCGTTCTGGCCTAGCTTTTACCCTTTACAGTGGGTGTGTATATTGCAATCCTGGCTCTAAATTAATGTGTGCATTTTCCATACAGAGGCAGACATTGCTTTAAAACACATTTCTAAAGAAAATAATGATGTCTGTTTTCAGCATCTATTTTTCTGCCGTAGCTGCTGCTTTTCTCTTTCTCGCCCTCCATTCCTGTCCCCTCTTATCTCTCTCCTTCCTTTCTTTCCTTTCATTTCACATGTTCTCCCCATTTGCTAGAATTTTTCATCATTTACTCTCCTCTTTTATCTTATTTTCTTTTTAAATTAACATTTAAAATCTATAGAGAAACGTGACAAACACATCACCCCAGTCCCAGTCCTTGGGAGGAAGTACTGCTCAGAGCACAGCAGCCTCTAGCCCTCTTCTACACCACCGTGCAAACGGTCCGTCTCACTTAGCAAAGCACCCAGACGTGTTTAGTGCTCATTGTCTTGGTGCCACTGCAGAGAATGGGCAAAGAGAGTTGCTTTTCGTATCTTATAATACTTGGAGAAAAGTCTACTGGATCCGTCTGTGCGGGACAGGCAGACTGGGCAGGTGAGGATGGGTTTTGCAACCTGCAACCCCTCCATGGAGGCTATAAAATTGAAGAGCTGAACCAGGAACTTGAAGAAGCTGAGAGATAAATCAGGGGGGAATATTCTTTGGAGAGAGTCCGAGCAGGCTGTCATTCTCACTTACTCCCCAGTGTCCTCTCCATGATGCGGGCCAGTGAGCTCCCTCTTAACCCCGGGGCACACGAGTGAGGTTTCGAGTCATCCACCCCATGGATTTGCACAGATTGGCTGGGGATTTTGGGATTTGGAGCCTGGACACCAGGGAAAAGCAGGGAGCAGCCGGTGGGGAGACCCTGGCCGGCATGAAGGAACTGGGGAAGAGAGCTCTCAGCAATGGAGGAATACCAGACAAACCAGACTGCCTGGCAAAGACCTGGCTTTATTTAGTTTTTTAGAGAGAGATCATGTGTGAGTAGGGGAGAGAGAAAAAGAGAGAGAGTCTTAAGCTGACTCCACACTCTGCACAGAGCCCATCATTGGGCTCAATCTCATGACCCTAGGATCATGACCTGAGCTGAAATGAAGAGTCAGACCCTTCACCCCACTGAGCCACCCAGGCGCCTCAAAGGTCTGGCTGTAAACATCTGTGTGGCCAGAGAAAAACCAACGTCCGATTACACTGATATCGATATAGAAGGACCTTTTCTCTCTCCTTACCTCCACCTAGGCCTCAGGAGTCAGAAATCCAGCCACTGGGGGGAGGGGGCGGAGATATGAGCAAAACATGGAAATAAGGAAGACCCTGCATGGGTCTTCCCCCATTAGAGGTCCAGCCTGACGCCATGTGAGCTTTATGTGGACCTGAGACTGTTATATGGAACTGTGCATTATTTATTTATCAAAATGACACAATTTCTGAAACTGTAAGTGACAAGAGGACGTTTTGTGGTCTCTGACCAGAAAATTGATGGGTCCACCTCTTGGCCTTTTCCAGGAGATGGGAAAGAATCGGCCCCACAAAGTGGCTTTGAATGGGCAAGTGGGGAAAAGAAGAGGGTGGTGTGTTGGCATCTGAGCTGAAACTCTTTGAGGATAGGGATTTCTATATATATTACATGTGTGCATACCTTTAAAATACCAGAAAACATTATGAATCTGTCACTCCAAAGCAAATTAAAGCATTGTGCTTAACGCCAAATCCCCCTTTGATTCCTTCAGCACCCCAACCTATGCTGTGAAATTATACTTTACATTGATATAGGGCATTTAACTATGTAAAGTGTTTTTTTTCTTTTCTTCTGTCTCTGCCTTAGGGCAAGGCCTTGTAGTTACCAGCAACAAAGTGGTCTATGAATCCATTTTGTAGAGGGTAAGGCTGAGGCTCATAGATTTTTTTGAAAAATTTTTAATGTTTTGTTTTATTTTTGAGAGACAGAGACAGAGCAAGGGAGGCTTAGAGAGAGAGGGAGACACAGAATCTGAAGCAGGCTCCAGGCTCTGAGCTTTCAGCACAGAGCCTGACGCAGGGCTCGAACTCACAAACAGTGAGATCATGACCTGAGCCGAAGTTGGAAGCCCAACTGACTGAGCCACCCAGGCGCCCCAGCTCTTAGATGTTATAGTTGTGTCCAGGTGCTCACATTTGCTTAGGGACATCAAGTGCTCTTGCCTCGGGCCACATTGCAGTCAAAATGGATTGGTTAAGCAGCGCATCCCTCAAGGACATTGGGATTTGTCTCTTTCTTCCCCTCCTTCTGTAACTCACCCTTCCAAAGGGAATCTTTGCCCCTCGGTATGCCGCCCTCTCTGCTGCCCCTGCAGCCTTCCCCGTTAATGGAAGGGCTGGCATCCAGGCACATTAGTCATGCCCAGTTCGTTTTAGTGGACGGGGCCAGCCAAGCCAGCATTTACTCAGGCCTGATGCCATTGGGCAGAGTCTTTTACAACAGCAGCAGCAGCAGCCAATGAGAAGGCTTATTTAGTTCAAGTTCATTGCCTTTTGGCATTGCTGCTCGAGGTCTTTGGGATGGGTCCATGGCATTCCTTTGTAAGGCACAATGGCCACCTCTCGGGCAGCTTGGGAGTGCCACAGATTGAAACAAGGCCAGTTGGTGTCACTTTATTTGGCACTTAAGCCTGGAAGTCACCCCTGGGCTTCTTGCAGGACTTGGAATCCTCACCTTGTAGCTCAGAGTGGTAAATTCCTCATTAACCAGCCAACTCCACCATGCTCTTTAGAGGAGAGAGATGTAAAATAAACACTGGGAAGATTCAGGAGAAATTTGTTCAGGTTTTTACCTTCCTTTCCTGCCTTTAAAAATTCAACTTAAAATTCTAACCAGTTGAGGAAATGTAGTGTCCACAGTGAGAGGCATCATAAAACATACCACTGAACCAAATGAAGCATCTGGGACTGTGGGGAGGAAAACAGGACAGGGCTCACCTCTATCCTGGCGTATCACCTGGGCTGCTCTTTGGCTGGATTCATTCACCTCTTCCATATGCCCAATTTATTAAATTTTTTAAATGTTTTATTTATTTTTTAGAGGAAGAGAGAGAGAGAGCAGGAGAGGGGCAGAGAGAGAGAGGGAGACACAGAATCAGAAGCAGGCTCCAGGCTCTGAGCTGTCAGCACAGAGCCTGACGTGGGGCTCAAACTCATAAGCTGTGAGATCATGACCTGAGCCAAAGTCAGCCGCTTAACTGACTGAGCCACCCAGGCTCCCCTATACTCAATTTATTAAAAAAAAAAACCCGAATTTGAATTTTCCTCACACTGAATAACCAAGTTATTTGACTGATGGATTTCTGGTTGGGGTATCCTAAGGCTGTCAGAATACTATCATCCTCTGAGCAAAGATTTGGAGTCAGTTCTGAGTCCAAAATCTGGATTTGCCATTTTCTGTAAGTGATATCTTGACCAAAATATTACTTACTTTTTCAGAAGAGGCAGTTGAGAGTAATGGGGAAGAGAAGGGGCTCTGGAAATAAAACGGCTGGGTTAGAACCCTGGCTCCCTCACTTATGAACTGTGTGACTCAGGCAAACTACTTAACCTTTCTGTGCTACAAATTTCCCACTTTCAAAATGGGGATACAAGTCACACTTAATTTTGGCAAAGTTAAACACAAAAATCATTTGCGTTTCTGTACATTAACAGTGAACAATCTGAAGAGGAAATTGACAAAACCCACTTATAATGGCATCAAAAAATACTTAGGAATAAACTTAATCAAGGAGGCCAAAGACATACTGAAATGAAAACTCAAATACCTAGAAAGACATACTGTATCATGGAGTAGGGGGCTTATGATTTGTGAGATGGCAGGAGTCCCCAAAGTGATCTATACATTCAGTGTAATCTTCATCAAATCCCAATGATGTCTTTTACAAAAATAGAAAAAAATCCATCCTAAAATTCATATGGAATCTCAAGGGACCCCAGACAGCCAAAGTGGCCTTCAAAAAGAACAAAGTCAGAGGCCTCATACTTCCTGATTTCAAACCTTCCTACAAATCTATAGCAATCAAAAGAGTGTGGGACTAGCATGAAGACATAGAAACTAATGTAATAATCAGATAGAGAGCTCCTAAATAAGCTCTTTTAGTAAGGTACCAAGATCATTCAATGGGGGAAAGGAGAGTTCTTTCAACCAAAGATATTGTGCACATTGGAGATCCCCAACCAAAAGAGTACAGTTGGACCCTTACCTTATACCTTACAAAAACTGACTCAAAATGGATCAGAGACCCAAACCGGAAAGCTTAAACTATAAAACTCTTTGAAGAAAACACAGAAGAAAAGCTCCATGACACTGGATTTGGCAGTGATTCCTTGGATAGGACACCAAAACACAGGCAACAGAAGAAAAATAGATAAATTAAATTTCATCAAAACAAAAAATTTCTGTGCATCAAAGGACATGATCAACAGAGTGAAAGGGCACCTGATGGAATGGGGAAAATATTTGAAAATCGTATATATGGGAAGGAATTGATATCCAGAATATATAAAGAACTCCTCCCACTCAACAACAGAAATTAACCCAATTAAAAAAAATGAGTAATAGATTTGAATAAGATTTTCTCCAAAAAAGATATGCACATGGCCAACAGGCACATGGAATGATGCTCATCACTCTGTTAGGGAAATGGAAATCAAAAACCATAGTAAACATCCATTAAGGTAGCTAGTATTTAAGCAAAACAAGCAGAAACAAAACAAAACAAAAACCCAGACAATAACAAGTATTGTCAAGGATGTGGAGAAACTGGGTGCATCGCTGATGGGAATGTAAAATGGTACTGCTGCTGTGGAAAACAGTATGGTGGCTCCTTGAAAAATTAAGCATAGAATTATATGGTTCAGCAGTTCCACTTCTGGGAACAAACCCCAAATAATCAAAGGCAGAGATTCAAACTGTGTTCATAGCAGCATGGTGAATATTGTGTACACACAACAGCCACAGGTGATAGTGAGCTAGGGTCCATCAACAGATGAATGGATAAATTACATGTGTTGTATACCTAAGATAGAATATTATCAGCTGTAAGAAGGAATGAAGTTGTGGCACATACTACAACATGGAGAAACTTTGAGGGCAGTATATTAAGTAAAATAAGCCAGACACCAGAAGACAAGTACTGTACGATTACACTTATGTGAAGCATTTGGAGGAGTCAAGTTCACAGAGACAGAGTAGAATGGCGGTTGCCATGGGCTTGGGGTGGAGGGGGAGGGTAGGGAGTTCTTGTTTAATGAATTTGGAATTTCAGTTTGGGAAGATGGAAAAGGTTCTGAGGATGGGTGGTGGTGATGGTTGCACAGCAGTGTGAGTGTACTTCATGCCTCTGAAGTGTGTACTAAAAAGAGTTCAAATGGTAAATTTTACGTAATATATATTTAGCACAGAAAACCAGCACTTATATGGAGTGCTATCACAAGAATTAAGTAAGTTAATCTATCTAAAGCAAGTTTAAGCAAACTTTTCCTATAAAGGGCCAGAGGGTAAATATTTTAGATTTTGTGGGTTATATGGTATCTGTTACAACTATTCAACTCCACTATTTTAGCAGAAAAACACTCACAGACAAATGTGCATGGCTATGTTCTAATAAAACTTTATTAAGGAGATGATAGACCAGATTTGGTCCACAGGTGGCAGCTTGCTGACTTTGATCTAAAGCATTTAGAATAGTTCCTGGCACAAAAGTATTATTTAAATATTTGACATTACTGATATTACTACACAGTGCTGCTGTGGGTAATTAAATAAAATAATGCATACATGTGCCTGGCACACAGCATGTATGACCTAATTTATAGCTTTTAAATCAGGACATAGCTAAGTTTGAAATTTGAGATACAAATTAGCACCCAGGGCTGACTAACAGAAATGAGGCAGGGCACCGGAGGACTGAGTGAGTGTGAACTTCCCTGAGATGAAGTGGGTGCTCCACAGCCTGGATAGACCCTGCCTTTGAGCCTGTGAAGTTCTTTACATTGACTGCTGCTCCACCTCATCGCTTTGTGATCCAGCAGCCCCTCACCGATGCTGACGTGTTCGAATGCTACCTGTGGCGTGGTTCTCGGTGTCCCCTTAGACCTGCAGCTTCAGCAGTGCTGGGGAAGTTGTCAGAAATGCACATTTGAGCACCTCCTCCCTGTAGCTCTGATGAACCAAAACCCCCAGGGGTGGGGCCAGCAGGTTTTGCAGGTACTGCCCCCACCCCATGGGGTGATTCTGATTCCGCTGAAGTTTGAGACCCATGTCCTCAAGTGACGGCCTCCATCTTGCCTTGATAGGGTTAGAGTTTATGGTTCGCAAGGGGACAAGCTGCTTTTCACCGCTCTGACCCAACACCTCTCCCCCACCACAAGGGCTGGTGCACATGAAATGTTAGAAACACATGTCCAGGGTGAGCACATAAAAGAGAAGGGTGGTTTGTCCATGTCTTTGATGTCGTTGCTGCCCCCCGACATTCGTGTGAGTAATTGGGAGATAGTTCCTCCCGTCCCCTGGTGAGGGTTGGGGTGGGGGGTGCTGATGGCGAAAGGCATGTCAAGGTGCTCAGTGAAGTGGGGCCCCTTGAGGGACCCAGCAAACCTTCCAGTCATGCTCAAGTCTTGAAGCAAACCTGGCTGTGGCATGAATTAGGCTGAAGCCTTCTGGGACCCTCGCACAGTGGTCATCTCGCCAACATGGGGGCCGCGGGGGTGGAGTGGGCATCTCGCTCTCCCTGTTCTCTTTCTCTCTGAACTTAGTTTGGTGGTGGTTTGGGCAGGGTCCTCTTAGTAGGACGACTTCAGTGTGGAGAAATCTGCAGTTGGCCACATTCCTCAGTGAGTGTCGAATGCGTCGACAGATACTTCCCTTAGCGCTGTCCAGGAGCACCCTGGGCCGTGTGAGCATCACCCCTGCGTGTCCGTGTCCGCTGCCCTCTGCAGCAGCGGGGGCACCCCTGCAGAGGACAGGCCTTTTGCTTCTTTGCAGAGACACATCCCTGCAGGCAGAGGAACCTGGAAACATCTGCTGAAATTAAGGGCACTCTGCCTTTTAGGAGCTGGAAGCTGGGCCCCCAGGTGTCTCCGAGGTGAACTTCAGAGTACAGAGGAATGAACAGACTGGCCCACAGGGCTGGATGTCTGGGACTCAAGCCAGGTCTGTCCTGGGAGGCAGCCTCCCGTGGGCCTGCGGCGAACATCGTTGGATCTCTACTGTACTCCAGGAGCTGAAAACACAAGTCACCAAGAGCAAGGCCTTTGCACTGGACTCCTCTTGCGCCTGCTGCCAAACATTTCCCATTTGGAAAAAGAAAACACGCTCTCCTAAGACCCTTCACAGAACACAGTCCAGATCCCAAAAAGCAGAGGCAGAAGAGGTGGCTGGGTGGACACTTCCATTTGGATAGATTTCCCTCTAGGAGAGCAAATTGCAGGTGCACACGGCAGGTACAAACGCCTGTACGCGCTACTACCTGTGGTGAAATAGGGGTTTGACTGATTTCTCCTCCTCCTGAGTTTCTGAAACTTGGGTTCTGCAGGACTCTCTTGTGGGTCTTTCAGATCTATGTGTTGGAATTCAACTGTGATTGTTTTTCATGGATTATTATTGATAATTTTGTTTTGGGTAGGGATGAATAATGATGTTTATCTCTAAGAGAAAACTTACAAAGCAGATATTGGCTCCTTTCTGTCTTAGCCGGGGCCGTCTCTATTTCACTTTGGTGATTCTGGAAGGACGGAGTGGGAGAGAGGAATACAATTTTTTAAAAAGTTGATCCAAATATTGAGTCCCACTTTTGTGAAATGTGAGTAAGAAAGGTCTGGTTGCCATTCTTAATGTTGCTAAGTGTCAGTCACTTGTCCTGCGATGGTGGCAAGATGGTGGTGATGGGGAACCTGAGGGGGAAGTTTACTCAAAATGAATTCCGTTAACCCAGCTGCTGCTAGTTAAAAGGAGTAAGTTCACCTCGCCCCACCCCCCACTGGCACTGCATTTAAAGACCTCTGATTCTCCAAATCTGTCTTTTGCTGGCTAGTGCTCCCGACGTATGGAAGGTGGCATGATGTCTTTCATTTTTCTACTGGAAAAAATAGGACAGAGTTTTACCTGCAAGGGCGACAATATGACTAATTGCAGGTGATACATCATTGACTAATAGAACATCTTGTGGCTAACAAGAACACACCAAGTCCTGAACTCAAGGTGAAGGGCATCAAGAAGCCCACACCTCAAACATTGCTGACTTATCACCAGTCCCTGGGATTGTTGCTCAATGCTTACCTCTGTGCTGGGTGTTCTCAGGGATTCAGACTTAAATACACTGTGGTCATTCTTTCTCTATTGGTCTCCTCTGAGACAGACATTCTTAATTAACTTGCATAAAGTCTGGCCTCTGAAGAAGCCTGATGGGTGGAATCACAAAGCGCTTGGGGAGCAGCGGCTCGAGCGGAGGTTTGAAGGTGAGAGCTAGCAGGAGGTGTTCCTGAGGGGATGCGGTTCCACTGTGTTTGGAGTGAGGATGTTAGGCAGTGGGCAAACATGGCAGGCTGGGGAGCTGGGATTTTATTGCCTTTGAAAGGGGGAGCCTTAGAAATTTCCTGAGGATGACAAGGTGAGATGCATGCTTTGAGAATGAAAACCAGTGTAACATGGGGAGTTTGAATGGGGAGAGGCTGGAGGCAGTGGAGTACCTGCATTATTTTAGGCAAGAATATATTGACAGGAGGCAGGAGTGTATCCCGCAGCTGATGTGGGGTCACCGTGCAGCAGCGTTGGGTGGTGATGGCGGACAAGTTGTCAGTGGTCATGACATGGGTGAGAGCTTCTGGTTGTTCATCTCAAACCATGATTTGTGTGGATGGGCCCCCGAGGGTCTTAGCTGGTCTTCCCCATAACCTCCCCTGTAAGCTCCTCTGAGGAAGTGGGCAGCTGAGGCATCTGAGGAATGAGGCAGGATTTTTCACCCAAGCTCTGGTGCGAGGATCTAGCTTCTGATTCCATCAAGGAAAAGATTTCTGAGCTGCTCTGGTTTACATCCCAAAGGGGAACAGCCTGCTTTGGGAGCCGTGTCCTGAGTAAGGTGGGTTTTGATCAGGAATTCAAAGAACTTTCCGTTCATTGCCTCACCAAGCCCTTCCTACATTGCTTGCCCTTTGTAGATGTAATTTCTTTTCCTCTATACTCTATTTTATCATCAATTTACTGGGGACAAAACTGGGGTTCAGAGAGTTACTGAAACTGCTTTGTGCTGGCTTTGCTTCTCAGTGTTAGTAAAAATAAAACCATTAGTATTCTATCTATTAGTATTTGCCATTCTGTTTGCCTCTCTGTTAACATGAGCTTTCTCTCTCTCTCTCTCTCTCTCTCTCTCTCTGTCTCTCTCTGTCTCTCTGTCTCTCTGTCTCTCTGTCAGTTTTTAGTCCTTTCTCGTTATCTGAGTGTGAATGTTTGTCTCATTCAGTGTTTCAGTCTGGAAACATATGCTATTCAATTTTGTTGACATCTCTTGTTTGATTTGATATCTTGTTCTCATGGTTTTGCCAGTTGATGGCTCCTTACATCCTTGACTGCCATCGTAGATGGGTTCAGTTGGGAAGGAGGGTATGAAAATAAATGTGTGTGTGCTCAGGGTCTTCTATTAAACAGGAGCTCCTTTGAGCTATTTTCAGTATTTTTCCAAAACTCTACCAGAAATTGTTGGTTGTCCAAGCTAATGCAAAATAGGCTAATTAGAAATAGTAGGCTAATTAGAAGGCATAAGTTTTCCAACTGCATAGAAACCCAATTCAAATTGGTTCAAGCCAAAAAAATTTGCTGGCTCATGTCACTAAAAAGCACAGGAATTTCTAGCTTCGGGCTTTCAGGCATAGCTGAATCCAAATGCTCAAAAGATGTCTTTAGGATTCTCACTTGCTTTCAGCTCTGTTTTGCTCCTTTTTGATTCCATTTTCAGGTAAGATGGCTGCCAACAGCTTCAGGCTTACACCGGCCTTTCTCATAAGCCCTGTGGAAATGGGCCTCTTTTCAACAATTCCCACAAAAGTTTTGGAGTTAAACCTCTCATTATCTCTGATGATGCCATTCCTATGGCCTTGGTTGCCAGTCAGTGTCCACATTAAATCATGTGACATTGAAAGAGAAAACAAGGTAGTTTCCCCAAGAACACTCAACGTGCTGAATCCAGAAGAGAGAGAAAAGGATGATGAGCTGTCAAAAATGGTATCCCCCTGGAGCTCTGGGGAACCCCCATGGAGCCCTGGGGAGCCCCTTGAAGGGTTCTGAGAGGTAGTGGGTCAGGGAGCAGGGATGGAAGCTGGATGGCGAGGACTCGGGAATCCAGGCACCCAAGCTAAAATCTAGTGAATCACACAACTCCAGGCGGGCGCTCTTCATGTTGTAGAGTTGGTATAGACAGCCCACTTACCCAAGCTCCACTTCAACTAGGGCAACTCAATCCTTATCCATTTTATGTGGGCCACCATAGGAAATTTCAGTGCAATGAAGTTTGAAAACCATTGTGTTCATCTAAAGGGATCTAACAGTGGAGAGGTAGAGATCCATAAGCTGTGGAAGGGAGCATCCATCTTACATCACAAATGGTGGGGGTTGGGGGCTGGGCAGAGGATTTATATACGGAAAGATGGAAAAGAGGGAGAGGCTGGGAATGGGGGGGATTCTTGGTGAAAGCTAAGACAGGTTGTATTGGCTGTGGACTGCCCTGGGGCACTGATCCTGGGCATCACCAGCAGGCTCAGCTGGGAATTCCCACAGGGGCCATGGGCTTCTTGTATGGCTGTGTCCACAGCATGGTTTAGAACATCTGCATCAAATTATGAGAGGCCTGTTTTAGGGCCTTGGAGGAGTTATGTCTCCCCTCACCCTGTGGGAAAAAATAAAGAAAAATCAAAGGATATCACTTGCGAGAGAAACACTAGGCATGGATTGAAGCCACCAGAAAGCATCACAGAAATTTTTGATGTCCTGTCTTGCCTTTTTTCTATCCCCTTAATGAGCTCTTAAGCATCTGCTGAGGTCCTGGCCCTGTGGCCAGCACTAAAGGGGAAGATCGAAAACTACATGAATGTTTTTGACAGTAATGACTGAGGTGCCCCTTGCAGAACTTGCCCTTGGTCCAGTGGTGTGCTGGTGAGTGATTAAAAACCAATTCTCCGGGGGGTGTGGGGGTGGGGGAGCCCTGATTTGTAGCATTTGCTCATTTCTGTGGTGTAAATACCGTGGTTGATTTCAGGCTACCAATGTGACATCATCGGACACAGGGTTGGGGAGGGATATGCAGCAGCATGCCATCCTACATATCTTCACTGTATAGTTACCCCTAAACAGTTAATAACCTTGAGTATAGATAATAGCAAAAGGTACTGAAATAACTAGGAAGTGATGATCTTGAGAATTTGTTATATTTGCTGTTAGTGCAAGTTAAGTATAAATGTTTACAATTTAATTTATGATAATGAGTGGTTGAACAATTGGTTCACAGAATTCCAGAACACTTAACAGTGGGCTCTCTTGAGTCCTTTGGGCCCAGCTCCCGCACAAGAATGCCTTGTTCTACTCATTCTGGCAGGTCCCAGGGTTTCCGCCTATTTCTCGTTCGTCTTTGAGAAGCTTCACCCCACAGCGAATTCATTGCCTAGATTGTAAGTGGTTGGTTTCTTGGATGTGCTTTCTGTAACTAAGGCAGGAAGCCTGAGTTGTTCATCTGTGTCTCCCCAGGGCAATCCAGAAAGGCATAACGAATGTTTGATGAGTGAATAAGTGAGTCAACAAGTGAATGATTAGCTGCCGGCTACAGGGAGGTTGGGAAGGCTCAGGAGGTGGTTCCTGGGTTCCTGTGTCCCATTGCTGCTGCTCTAGACACCTCTTAGTCCCGACAGCCATCATCTGTGTGACCATCTGTTTAATGGCTGTCTATGGCTGGACCATCCTTCCATGAGGACAGGAACCCTCCTTCCATGAGGACAGGGACTGAATCTGGCCTTTCACTGCTTCAACCATAGTATCTGGCACATAGTAAATACTCAATCAATACTTGTTAGTTTTGGCTGAGTCTACAAAGTTAATGACGCTTTGTTAAATTACAAAAACAATCCACAAATGCATACTGTTGGAAAAATATTCTAACATTACAGAAAAGACTAACCACCTGTGGAGCAGCCCCTAATCTAAAATACTTCCATTTTGGCAAAGTGGCCACAGCAAGCAGGATGATATATATCTTTTTAGTTTGGGGAGGTTTTTTGTCCTCATTTACCCACAAACATATCTATGGAAATATATGGCATTGCCTTGAGACTTGTACCCTTCCCCGTTTCCTCCAGTGGTTGCGTCTCAGATGATTATACTATGGTATCAAAACCAAGAAATTACATTGGTAAAATGGGTGTGTATGGTTCTAAGCCATTGTATCACATGTAGATATGTGTAGCCACCACCACAGTCGAGAGGCAGAATTAATCCATCAATACATTATTCTAATTAATCCATCATTTACCCTTTTAAAGTCACACCTCTTCACCAACCACTATTCCCTAATCCTGGCCAACCACTCAACTTTTCTCCATTTCTATAATTCCATCATTTGGAGAATGTTATTTAAATAGAATCATACACTCTTTGATCCTTTTGATTGTGTCTTTTCACGCAGCATAATGTCTTTGCAATTGAGGCTTTGTGTTTTTAACATAAACGACATGGTGTTGCAGATGCTTTTAAACTGAACAGTGTGGGGACACCTGGGTGGCTCAGTTTTTTAAGCATCAGCTCAGGTCATGATCTCCAGGTCTATGGGTTTGAGCCCTGCATTGGGCTGTGTGCTGACAGCTCGGAGCCTGGAGTCCCCTTCAGATTCTGTGTGTGTGTCTCTCTCTGCCCTCCCCCACTGTACTCTGTCTCTCTCTCTGTCTCTCTCAAAAATAAATCTTAAAAAACAAAACTGGACAGTTTGTTGCAGGACTTTCCCCTTCCGGGATATTCTGATGTATTAATTCATTCTGTCATCCCATTTTCCACAACTAGTCTCATCACGCTGTTACGGTTTCTCTTTGAGGGGAAGCCTGGGAGTTCTTTGGCTTCCCCTCCAGGGGCTGCTGGCAGGCAAGAGCTTTTGCCAGCGCTTCCCCGCAGAGGCCGTCCTCTGGGAGTTGTGCTCAGCCACCTCCTGGAAGGTAGAAAGAAGGGCGTCAGAGAGACGGTGCCCCAGAGACTCTGTGGAGGAGTCTCACATCTGTGAGAAAGTTCTCATGGTTCTCTAGTCTCTTCTGTGTAAATCTTTTGCTAGGAGGTGACTCTTCCTACCACTCAGAAACCTGAATGAGCCAGAAGAGGAGTAGGAAAATGGATGAATGTTTTCCCAGTTCCTCACTCTTGTCAGTGGGTAATTCCTATGGCAGTGATTTCTGCCCCCATTGCTCCAGAAAGACCCCCTACGGGGTGTAGGAGCGGGTGACGAAATGCCACTAAGCCTTCTTTTGCTCTCTCTGTAGTAATAAGAACATTTCCTGTGTAGTGAGTGGGTGGGGGCTTCCCAGAGGCACATGGTGAGATGCTGACTCTCGGGACCTTGGGTGTAAGGTAACACGGTGGAAGTGGGACTCTGGGAACCCCCTGTGTGCCTCACTGAACCAGCGTGAGCTACCAGCGCTCAGCTCCATCTTGAGAAAACCCTATCACGATTTCCAGGCCAGAAGCCATTGGCAGGCTTCAAGCCTCAAACTCTAGGACCCAGGCAAGCCTGATTTGTAGACTCCAGGCCTGCGCCTCCCACGGATTCCTTCTCTGCCTCCCCACCCTTCTCTTGCCACGCTCTGAGCCCTTTGTACAAAATCTCGGGCCTGTTATTCATGTCTGGGAAGCTCAGAACTTTATTTAGAGTTTTCATATTCTTTGGGAGAATAAAATGGAACTCATTTTAATAGACTAAACCAGGAATCTAAACTGAAAGCAGAGGCCATGTAAACAAAACCCTTTTATGTGGTGGCTCCAAATGAGTTTACTTTAACAAAAACAGGACAAGTAAATAAGTGAGGTTTACAAATATAAACTGCAAAGTTGCTGAAGTGTGAGATAAATTGTCTAAGGCCCTTCTGTTTAAATTCTATGGCCTGGCATTTCTCCTTTTGAGTTCCTATCAGAGGGAATCAGGGGAGGAGAGAATGTTCTGTACAAAAGAATTTCCCATAGTGGGGCCAGCCAATGATCTGATTAGGGGATTTCACTTAGGGGCCTGCCAGAGCCAGCCCCTCCTCCCTCCCAGGACTGGTGATATCACCTGAATGCCCCCCGCCCCCATGTGGAAGGGACTCTTAGAAACAGCCTGTTCTGTGACCCAAGAGAGCAGCTCAGTGGTGGAGAGGGTTAAGGAGTGTACCTTTAGAGGGATGACAAGAAAAGTTCCATTAAGTATCACTGTTCCTTGAGGGGAGATCTCCCTCCCTATCCACCAAGAAGCATAGGTTGTGCCCAGCAGGTGGAATTCATTATGAAGATGCGCATCCTTGCCAGTGGGATTGCTGACCTGGCATTCAACCACTCTCCCAGGGAAAAAATCTAAACATGGCATGAGATTTCATCTGGGTGGTTCTGAGCCAGTCAGTTGGATCCAGAGGGGTAGGAATCAAAGCAGTACAGGCCTATGGGAGAGGGCAAAGAACAGAGGAGGGGCGGTAAGAGGACCTGTGTGCAGTATGTACTAGTGAGCATGTAACAACTGGCTTTTGGGGTTAGGGGGAGAGAGTACTGATTTGTGATGTTTCTGGATTTCCATGGTGTAATATTTCCAACACAGGCAATTATTAATGAGAAGTCTCTCAGCTCAGAAAAGTTTTTAAAAAATGGAATAAGGGGCTCTCCCTAACTGGTATGAGCTGGCCCCAGCACACCACTGCCTGCACAGTTTAGGAAGGTGGTCTTAAAATGGGAGGCAATGAGGGAAGAGAAATGTCTGGATCTTTTCCCTAATGATTTAGAATACCCTACTCTTTCTTTTTTTCAATGTCTGCCTGCCCTTCTAGACTCATTGGCAGGATGCATCCCTCCGGGTTGTTGATGTATTATACCCACCACAGTGCCTAGCACAAATGAGGGGCTCAACACATTTTTGATTGGTTCAGATGTCTGTTGAATGCTGTAATTAATGGTAAGAGCACCTACTACGTGCAAAGCACTGAACTAATACCTTGATGGAAGCACCTAATTGCATTTTCATGGCAAGCTTCTCAAAATACAATAGTGTATCCATGGACGGTTGATTACAGATAAGGTTATTTAAACTCTACCCCAGATCTTGCCCAGGAATCTTAATTTGCTTCCAGATAAATTTCACACAAATTCAAATTTTAGAACCACTTCCTAATGGGGTGGATCTTATTTTTCTTATTTTAGCCAAGGAAACTTAGGATGGTTAGTTTCAGTAGCTTCCCCAAGGTTATACATTAGATAACTGGGAGGTCCAAGAAACCAAACTGGCTCTACCAGGTGCCAAAATTAATGTGTAGGCTAGATGGGCTCCCACAAAATGAAACCGAATCACTGAATGAATGATTTAATGAATGACAGATCTCTCTAGCAAGTATTCACCAAGGAATTCAAGAGATGAGAGCAGAGGCAGACAAAGCCAATAGAGGTCAATCATACGAGTTTTGAGGTGAGGTGATGAGGCCAGGGTTAGAGTAGAGACAGTAGACATAGACAGAACACTGTAATAATGGTTCGGTGTTTTACTGTGTATTTGGTACTGTGTGAGTTGTACATCATAACCTCATTTAATCTGACACCAACTCAACAGGAGAGCTACTGTAATCCATGTTTTACAGGGTGAGAATCAAGAAGAACAACTGAGTTCACCATTAGGAAGCAGAATAGCTGAGGTTGAAACTCTAGTTTTTCTGAGTCTATGCTTCTTGGACTCTGATAAATTGTTATTCAAACTTGTGCAGTGTAACGAAAAGAGAAGGTAAAAGCCATCTGGAGGGAGAGTGGAGGCCAAGTTCTAGATAGCAGGCTTTCTGCCAGTCCCAGTGAGGTGAGCTTTTGGCAATGGTTGGGAGAAACACAGTGGAGGTCCACCAGTTGTCACGAGCCTGTGTCTGGTTCCTGGAAAATGTCACCATGGCTGGGAGCATTCCCAGTGCTTGTGTGGACAGATAGTTATCTGCTGGCAAAATGATTTTCTTATGACTCTTCAGTATCCCAGTTGCTACATTCTGTCTTCTCATGGCCATGTACAGGTCAAATAAGCTAGGAGCATCTCTTCTTGGAACTGAGACAATTTCCTTGGAGATAAAGTTATCAGCAGTAGTTATAAGTTCAGAATGCAAAGGAGGTGGCTTCTAAAGAATGTTATATCATCCTATCCTCTTCTTTGTCATCTTCCCTACTTAGAGCTTTGCACAGAGCTAATGACAAAACTGTGAAAATGAATGTCTTGCAGGCTAGAAGAGGCATGTATTTTCTTGGTGTGGGGGAATCGAGTGGGAGAGTCTACATCCCACAAGGAACATCACCCTTGTAGGAATCATTCTTGAATCCAACTTTGGAAGCAACAAGACACAGTATAATTAACAGACAGATCAGTGTCTGCATAGAGGCTTTCTTTGGAGAACATCAGGGATTCTTTGGGTGGGAAGAAGGTAGGACATGAGGCTGAAGGTAAGGCATCAGCTAAATGCCTTTGCCAAGTACATGATTTTCATTGACCTACTCTTGTCCTCTTTCTTCCTAAAACATAAAAATGTGGGAGAAATAGGTACCTTTCCTGGATCACCTTTAGGAATATAAATTGGTATAATCTCTCTGGAGTTCATGTTGGTAAAATGTCACAATGTTTGACTATTGACTTATAAACCACTAGGGTTTTGGAGTTGTTTGTTACTGCAGCATAATTTATACCTATCCTGACTAAAACACTGAGTGATAATTTACATTTAGGCAAAAGTTATTTGCACCCCACAATAGAACCCTATGCACCTCTAAAATAAGGAGATATTTGAAACTTTATTGATATGTAAGGCTGTCCAAAAATATGTTTTTAAGTAAAAATGGCATGACACCAAATAGCAAGCACAGCACGATCCCAGTTTGGTAAAGGTAGACAGGTAGGCTATAAAGGGTCACCTGGATGGAAACACTGTGCTGTATCTTACTCATTTTTCCCTCTTGTGGCATCTGTAACAGATGTTGTCTCCATGCTGCTACTAGGTCTCTGATTCTTAGGTGGGCTGCTTCATGAGCTTAGCTTCTCCCCTTTGTACAAGACTATAAACGTGCAGGAAGCCGAAGCCTGTAAAAGTCTGATCTTTGTTCTTGCCTCATGACACACGTCGTATGTGGATTCCCAGCACCAGAATGAGCTCACTGGGTGCTGAGTTGTGTGAAAAATACTTTAAGGTGATGCATTTGGGAAGACACCCTCCCCCCTCCACTCCCTGTGTGGTTCATTTTCACTCTGCCATTCATCAGTGTGTGGTTGTCCAGGATCTGTGAAGAGATGTTTTCCATGTTTGACCACTTCACACAACTCTGTTTCGCGTTGTACTCTAAAACCACCACTGTCAGTGAGAAAGTGAAAACTTAATCTCCGGCAATCTCCCTGCTTCCTGCCGGTACTGATCGCTGATGAGACTGGTGTGTGGTTTTACACGGCTTTCCCAGCTCTCTTGGCATCATGTAGGCAAAATCCAAGGTGATTCACATCAGTGTTTGCTGATGCAGCCAGGCATCTATTTATTAGTAAATGTGGGTCTCCCAGTCTTAGGAATACTTGCATGAATACTAATTTAATACTCAAACTGCTACTACCAGTAACAGTAGCAATGGTAGTTATCTATCACTTATTGAATGTTGGCTGAGCAGGACCCCATGCTAAGCATTCATGCGCTATCATATTTGACTCTCACCCTACATATCTCTTTGAGACAGTATGATAAACTGTGCTTCACAGGTGGAGATGCTGAGTCAAGACGTAAAGTCAATGGGCCAGGCTCACTGAGTTTGCAAGGGGCAAAGCTGACATTACGGTCCAGATATTCTGGACTCCAGATTTTGAGCTAGAATTTCTCATTCTTGGTCCATGGCTTGGTAATGGTGTGGCACATGCTTCAAGATGGTCCTCGCTCCTCACCATGACATCCCACTGAGTCCTTTACATCCTGGATCTGAGCCAGTGAAGGGAATGAGAGAGGAGAGATTGAGCCCGTCAGTGCACACACAGACCTCAGCACTGCTCCCTGCCGGTGCCTCCCAATGTGAGATCGCACAGCAGCCGGGCTGCCTCAATCAGCCCATCAGGTAAACCCATCTTCAGGAGTGCCGTCAGGTACTCCACATCGTTACGTAAGATGGCTTCCCAATGGAATGCCCAGGGGCCCATTGTTCCCCTCCAGCATAAGTGCTTTCCTTCTCCCAAGAGGCTGCCAAATGAAATGGGGGGAAAACACAAGTGACTTTATAGTCCTGCAGGCAACTGGCCCATTTCTCATTGGCCTGATATTTCCAGTGTGAAAAGAGCAGAGGAAACCATGATTTTAGACAATTCCACCTTCCCCTAGTTTTGCTACCTCCTCTATAAGGCCACTTATGCAGCCCACATGGAGCATCTCTGGTCTTTATCCCACCACTGAAGTTAGAAAAGTAGTGTCCTTCTCTTAGGACCAGACCCAAACACTATGACGTCTGCTGGGGTCCTTCATAACCTGGCTTGTGTGTTCAACTTTTACCATCACCACCCCCTCGTAACTATTATCCCCTCTGCTGAACTATTTCATCAACATACCATGTTCTCCCCAACCTCTGAGACTTTGGCTGTGTCATTTCCCTTCCACCAGAAACACCCTATGTCAAAACTGTACCCCCTTTACTGGGTCACCTGAGCTCATCCTTTAGGACTAAGCTGTATCACACTTCGTATGGGATGTCTTGGCAGACTACTGCCCTCGCAAACGCCCTTGTCTGGAGGAAAGGCACTCCCACTCCACGTCCCCAGCTCCTCTGTACTCTGTACTAGATTTATAGGGCTTATCATACCATCTGACTCTTTGACCCTTTTCTGATGCTCCCTGATCTTTTGGTTATTCCAAGTAGATCTATACAAATTCATGAAAGGAGGCTGTACACAAGAAGAATTCTTGCTATTAATGCCTCTGACAAGTTGACTACCTGACTTTTCTGTAAGGCTCCTGGATTTCTGGCAAGCTATGGTGGTTTTCTATTGTATGTGTTAACTGAAGGGAGGGATGCTTTTAAATAAAGGTTTATTTGCTGCAGATTGTTAGTGCCGTGGAAGGCCTAACTTGGGATCCTGGATTGTAACTTCCTTTCTTTGTTGTTTTCCATTCCCTGAAGTGTATATGTTCCTGAATAAAGCTTCCTCATTGCTGAGAGGGAGAAGGAAGGAGGGAGAGAAAGAGAAAGGGAGATTACAGATGACATGTCTCTCACTCCCATGGATTCACTGTGCACTGCCAGCACCTTAGGTGACCGGCCGTGATGGACAGCGTGCTAGAAGGGAGTTCGGCTGTGCGGGAGCTGAGCCATCGTTAACATTCATGGACGCTGCGGTTCTGTGGCTTTAGCTCTTATAGTCCTGCATCTGCAAGGAAGGTTTCTGCTCCCACCAGCCATGGCTAAAACTCACACGCTGGTTATCACTAGCCTTGTATTTTCCGATACAGAGTTTTCCTCCCCATTCCTGCTGATGAAAACTTTTGCCTTTTTCCTGGGCTTCCAGCCTCCCTACTCCCACACTAGCTCTGCTTGGTACCCACACCCCCTGTGTCCTCTCTCCTGCATCCTTTCCTGCTTTTCTGTGAGTGCATCACTTTGGTGAAAGCAGTGCTCCTGGCCATCCTCACGTTTCCATCACGCGGAAGCTCCCCTGGCAAATGTTACGGACACAGGGTCATTGAGCACACCCCTGTCTCTGGTCCCAATCTTACACAAGCCCAAGCCACCACTGAACTGCTGGACCCCCCCAGAACCCTCTTGGATGGTCTCACTGTCCCTGCTTCCCTGGGAAGGACGACACAAAGAAGGCATTATGCCAGTCTTTGTCTGAGTGTGTCCCTCCTACCATATTGCTGCTGTTGCCGTAAGGACCAGCTAAGAAATGTTTATATTAATTCAAATGCTCACTGGGGGTGGGTGTGCAAAACCAAACAACACACGCTGTGGAAAAGTTGCAGGTGTGCTGCGTGAGGAGGATTAAGCCTGCTGTGTACAGCCTTGTTTCTGTGGTGACCACATACACTGCTCTCCTTGGAAACGTCTGGATTTGGTTTAATTTGCTGTGCTGGGTCTGTCGGAGTGTGGGCCATTTCTGGAAAGGTCAGCGTGGTGAATGTCCATCCTTCAATTTGCCTTTGTGCCTCTGTTTCTCTGTCTGATTCTCTTCTCTCTCCCTTATTCACCCCCCGCCACACACACACACACACACACACACACACACACACATGCACACATACACTTATTTGTAAGGATAGTTTCAGCCTCTTAGGGAGACATAAACATAAAGCCCCCTCTGCACTGAGGAGGCTGCACTGAGGAGGCTGGGCACTCTATGCTGCGCCAGAGAGTTAATTGAGTCCAAGTCCAAGTAGACAGATATTTGAACTCGGTTACAGGCTGAGGCATTTTCATGGGGTAACTTGGAGTGCTCACGGGATTCTCCTCCACTGGCACATGGTGGCTGGACTGTGGCCATTGGGGAGCTGGGACCACCTCTGGGCAAATCAGCCCACCCCTTGCATTGTTCCACCAAATTCCCATACCAAGTTCTGGTCCCTGCCGGGTGACCCCGCACACACTTCATCCCCCCAACGAGCATCCAGTCTCATTTACGAGTCTTCTCAGCCTGCGAATAGCTGGGCAGGGTCATGCCCCTCAAGGGCAGCGTGCATGAGTGTGCCTGGGGGCATGTGTCCATGTGTCAGTGCCTAACTAAAGTGCTCTTGCTGGAACAACTCCGCAGAATGGCAGGTTTTATCCTGGCCAGGTGTGTTTGTCCTGGGCCACGCCCACAAAACATCTCACCTTTATACCAGGAAGTTTCCTCCCACCTTGGTGAGACCCGGAAAAGAGCCCCAGTGTTCTGAGGGCAGGGGTGAGGGTCTTTGGGCCCTGCTCCTCCCTCCCCTAGAGAGGGAACAGTCAGACCTCCAACCCCTTGCTGGGGGGGCCTTCAAAGGGCTGAGGCCTGAGGGCCTGTTCACTCATCCCTAAGTGTCCATGCGCTAGAGCCTAACAGCCCAGGGGTGGTGGACCCTCCCCCACAATGACCCACTCTTCTATCCAAAGCCCCCAGCAAGCGAGCAGGAGAGCAAAGGCAGCCCCTTCTGTAGGAAGATGAAAGCCACTCCTTTGTCGGTCACCCGGACTGTGCCTCTCGCCTTCACACTAAGGTCGCAGGTGGAGGTTCCCTGCTTTGATGAAGCCTCTGTCACAGAGAACATTGTACTGGGCTCACAGAGGCAGAGTCAGGGCGAGACCCCTCTAACGTGAGAGCCTGGGAATAAGAAAGCGCTGGAAACTAGGAAGGCCCTTTCAGTAGTTTGCCTTTCTCAAAAGAAGTCATCAGGACAGCAGAAGACGTTCCCACCCCTCTTCCTAGGAAATCAAGCTGTGTCGCTTCGTCCACGCTGCGATGGATCACGCCCTCAGCACTGCGGGATGTGCAAGGGGAGCAGAGCTCTTCCTCTAGGTCCCCAGCCCTGTCTCCACTGCTCTGTCTCCTGTTCCCTGAAACTGAACTCTGCTGAATTGGGAGCCATGGTTCTGAGCAGTCTGTGTCTTCTGCTTCCCTCTGTACACAGATCCCTCCCAACCACCCCATTGACTTCTGGTTGTGGGGCGGGTCTCTGGGGAGAGCAGGGGGAGAGTCTTTGTTTACCCTAGTCACAACCAGATGAACAGCCATTAGCCCTGTTAGGTAAATGGGTCCTTTCAGACTTCTCGAGAGCTTCTCTTGTGCCCCAACTCTTCTCAAAGTACTGATTTTTTTTTTTTTAATGATCCTGCTGACCTCCAGTTCTTGGATTCTCAGGAACCACTAGCTTCCCTCTGTTCCAACCAATCCAATCTACCCACCAGAATCCACTCATTCTCAAAGCCAGAGTGTGTTCTGCAGTCATCTATAGGGCTGATTCCCCATGTCTGGCAGGGTCCGTCATTCCTTTCAGTGATTCCCTACAAGTGGTCACCACTTCCTGCTGGGTGGACTTTGCTTTCCTGTAACTCCAAAGCCAGGAGGTCTGGGTTGGAAGTGTCTGTGCTACGTAGTAGCTGTGTGATCTCAGAAGAGTTACTCAAATGATCTGAAAGTCAGTTTTCCCTTCTAGAAGCATCTTGAAAATTATAATACCTCTCTTCAAGGATTGTCATATGATTTACATGATTTGATGTGTATTAAACCTTTAGTGTGGTACCTAGTAAGTGGTAAAGAAATGTCATAGGTTGCCTTTATGAATATTATGGCATCTGTATTGATGAGTAGATCCTGTGATTACTTCCTCTCAGCCCTAGATCACCTGAATTTGAAAACCCCTTCCCTCTTGTTCCTAGCATTTCTTGTTTTTCTGCTTTGGTAGGTTTCTTAGTGTCTCCTCTATCCCTGAAATAGCTTTGCTACCTGTTATTTCCTGGTAAGTTCACTGTAAATCTCTTTGCTCTGTCTCTGAAAGGTTTATCACAGCTGTATCTTCATTGAGCCCTTTCTAAAATATAGTTTGGCTTTTGCAATGAAGTTTTCATTAGGGACACAGACTGTCCCTAATACACACAGAAATAGGTGTTTAGCACAGAAATATAAGCCTAACGACCTTTCAGCCTCCTTCACCTGAGGCCAGACTTACGGCCTTGACTTGGGCTATTTCCCTGGCATCTACCGCTTCCTTCCAACCCCATCTCTCTCAGTGTGAGTACCTCCACGGTTACCTATATTAGGAAGCAAACTGGAATAGTGTAAAGGACTTGAGAACATCTCCAAATTTCAAAGCTCACTATGTGCCCACACCCCCCTGCTGGGATCTGTCCATCTGTCAGCTTCTAGTGGGGAGGTATTGGCTTTTCCATCATAAGAAGATGCCCACCAGCTGCTGTGGGTGGTCCCACTCTCCTGGCCTGCAGCTGGGAAGGTTAGGAGGGGCACTCTCTCAGCTTCCAGCAGCTGTCCGCGGGGGAGGACAGTCATGTGGACATTCACACTCACACACCGTTTCCCCTTCAGTACCTCAGTCCCTCGTTACTGGCAACTGAGCTCTTCCTCTCCTTACACTGAAATGCCAACATCAGTACCTGGGTTTAGCCTTCCAGTAGAATGTGGTTTGTCCATTCAGACCAGCCCTCTTCAGGGAAAGGGATTTTTTTTTGCAAAGTTCAAACTAACTCTAGGTCTCTGTACCGGGCTTGGAGACCAAAGATTTCAGAGAAGGGTTGATTCTCCTTGCTTTGCTCTCTGTGGTTATAAACTTCTCTTCATCTGTCTACCCTCGCCTTTCACTCTCAATGCCATTACTGTCCTCATGGACTTGTTTCTTTCCCATGTGATTATAATCATTGGTGGACTCGCTTAGTGTTTCTCTCCCCTCACTAAGGTGTAAGCTCCACAGGACCTTTTCCCTCAACTGGGTGGTTTTTTAAATTTTTGGTTTTTTTGCTGCTGTTTTATTGTCCAGAAATGGCCATGATACACGGCAGGCAGTCATTAATTTTGAATAGGAAATGGATGAAGCAAGAAAGCAAGCAGGATTGGATATCTGTGAATCCCTTGGCCAAATACCATGTTTAATATCCTCACTAATATCCATTCTCAACAGGGATTTTGTGCAAACAATATCCAGAGTGATCTAGGGATACCAGAGTCTTCCCAGGTAGATATACTAACTTCACCTTATTGGAAAACAAGCGAAAAATTAAAAAAAAAAAAACAACAGTATGTTCAGGGGCAGAGTAGGTATGATTGAAGGGACACCAGGGAATATGTCTGACCCTCAGGGGAACTGGCCCTCCTTTCTGGAAAGGGCAAAACCTTTCAACGAGTGAGAGAAAACTGTATCAGGAAGAAGTGTTGACTTGAATTTCTGCTGAGGGACACGAGACAGAGAGCTGGTGTGAGAGTGGGGTGTCTTGGCAAGCCGGATTTTCAGAGCTCATCAGTGAGAGAGGAGAGAGCAGCATGTCACGGGGTGGAGGCTGAAAGGTACCTCCAGAGATGGGGTACAGAGCCAACCCAGGGCTTGACACACGGCTTGTGTGATAGAAATGACCCTTACGTTATCTTGCTGATGAATGTCTGAATTCACATTCTAGGCAAGAAAGGGGCCCACAGTCAGACCCTGGCTTGTGTCCAGAAGCCAGTTAGGCCTAGGCGCTGACTGTGGGAAATGGGTCAGAGTGGAATCCCAGACACTGGCCTGGAGAACCAAGGGATGGTGCTGGAATAAGTTCTGGGGATGGGTGAGGGCACAGGAACCACCGAGACCCGGAGGACCAGCCGTGGGCTGTAGGCTCCATCCTGTGAGATGGAGCCCAGGGGTTGGGGAAGGCAGGGAGGAGGCGTTCCCTGAGGCCTCGGATGGAGGGGTCAGTTTATGGGGCGCCTGTGGCTTTGCCTGTGGGTGGAGAGGGAGCTGTTAATGGCACTGAGCTGATTTGGACAAATAAAGATTCCTTTCTGAGGCTTCTTGTGTGTTCTTCCTCCCCAGCAAGATTGCCTCCCCCTGGGTGAACTTCCTGCTTGCCCCCATGGTGACCAGCGCAAAATTCTTGGTACAGAAAGCACTTGGTGTAGAGGTGGGCACCCCATGGGCTCTGTGGCCCTCCCTTCCAGATCCTTCCTCAGCCCCAGGGGCCATCCATCCCATGACCCTTGGGTCTGAGATAAGTCACCTGAAAACATGTAGCTGAGCACGATGGCTGTGAAAAACTCCAAGGCGGTTTTAGCATTCAAAGGGAGAGACACACTTCTAGTTTGTGCAGCCCGAGATCCGTGTTTTACAAGATAGCTGGGCAGTGCCGAGAGGGGCCTCCGTGTTTTTCATATTTTCCCTCTCCCACACTCATGGCCTGGTGGGCGGCTTTCACTTTAAAGTTAGAAAACATTCCAGCCCTTGCCCGTTAGTGTGACTCCTGATACGCCTCATAAACTATTCATAAAACAAAATGATTCCAGCCTGAGTTGCTTCCCCGTCTTCCTCCTCCTCCAGATTTATTTCCCCCAGTCTGCTCTGCCCCCTCCACCTTCCTGGTTAACCCTTGGGGGCCTCACTTAACAAGGCATTGCAGGCTGATGCAGGGTAACATGGACGCAGCTCTGCGCACCTTCACATGAGACCTCCCCTTCACGTCAGTCACCTCATCCCATGTGGCCTTGTCTTTCCCTACAAACCCTGGCCAGTCCCTTCCCTCCCACTCCTCAGCACCAGGGGTGTATAGAACACTTGTTAGCAAGGTGGCCCTCTTCTGTGCCTCCTTGTCCCAAACCCACTGGGCCCGGGAGGGCCTGAAAAGGCAGACGGCTGTGTGGCCATGGGCTGTCCCAGGTTCTTCTGCCCATGGACACAGGGTGTGACTTCTAGAAAAAGGCAACTGGGGGTGACTAATGGGGCTAGAAATGAAGATGGCATTTGGTACGCTCTCCCAAGTTGGTACTCTTGGTGAATGGGACACTTTGCAGCAGATCTGGGTTCAAAGCCTGGTTTTGCTACTTACTTGCTGGATGGCCTCCCTAAGTTTTAGCTTCCTGTCTGTCTAATCCATCCATCCATCCATCAATTCATCCATCCAATAATTAATGAGCACCTACTATGTGTCAGGCCCTGTTTTAGGCACAGGGGCTTAGGAGTGAATGAGCTGATTTGTTCGTGTCCTCGTGGAGTTGACCTCCTAATGAACCAGGAAGAGGACCTGTCTCATAGATAAAAGTGTAAGATGTCCGTTAGGTGGAGGCACAAGAAATTGCCTTTTTTTTTTTTTTTTTTTTTTGGAGGTCAAGGCTCTTTGAGAGTCAGTTACTTCATGTGAGTCAAGTTCACAGCCAAGTACCTAGCACACAGTAGGGTCTCAGGGAAGGGGCAGGAAATGAGTTTACACTCTGCACAAAGAGTTTACATGCTCCTCACCGCGGATGAAACTGTCTCACAAATGCCTAGTTCATTTGATGAAAAATTCAGTTGAAATCACGTATTATTTACAGCTCATGTTTTTTTATTAAGTGTTCTGAGCCCATGAAGTCTTGCGAAGCAGCTGACAGGAAATAGCTTGTTGAGTTTTACCCTGGGTTTTAATGGTCCCGTCCGCCAGACTGTACGACCAATATTTCAAAATACGCTGATCCTTTTCTTGAGTAAATCAGCAGAGCTTAAAACAGACTTTGCATTATTCAAAGCATCCTTAGGGGAAGAGTGGGTGAGGAGGAAGACCCTGTGTTAAACATTTATGTCTCATGGCCGAGTCACAATTGCAACCCATCTTTACTAAAACCTCTCCAAATGGCTGAAATGCATCTCATACAATGAGTCTATTTTTTCCCCTCCAGAAAATATACAAAAGCAGGTGTCTAGACTTCCTGGTGTGTTAAAAAAACAACAACTCTGTAATGTTTTCTTGTTTTCAGGTGCAGTTAGGGTTGTTAAGAAAATATTGACAGAGCTTCCCAGGGATTCACATTGCTGTGGGATTTGGCTTTCCAGGACTGCAAGTCACTAACTGCTGCTCCTATGACTCAGAGCTTGAAAGCAAGGGCCCCACAACCAGAGGACCTGGCTTTGCGTCTTGACTCTCATACTTTCTAGGAGTATGGCTGTGGGCATGGGGCGGTGAAATAAGACTATGCTTCTTTAGAGAAATTGCAAAGTCTCCTTTGCAGAGTCCTGTCAAACTCATGCAAAGAGAAGAATAAGAGATCATGATAGATTAATCTGTGCCACCTCAAGCTCGCTTCATCTTAGGTCATTATAGAAGGCTTATAGGGACGCCTGGGTGGCTTAGTTGGTTAAGCATCTGACTCTTGATTTTGGCTCAGGTCATGATCTCAGGGTTCGTGAGTTTAAGGCCTGTGTTGGGCTTAAGTGCTGACAACACAGATCCTGGTTGGGATTCTCTCTCTTCCTCTCTCTCTCTGCCCCTCCCATGCTTCTGTTCTTGTTCATTCGTTCCCCCCCCCTCTCTCTCTCTCAAATAAATAAATAAATAAATAAATAAATATTTAAAAAGATAAGGCTTATAGAATTGAGAAAACTAAGGGTAACCTCAACTTCTCTCACGACTGAATGCAGGTGCTCAAATAATCCATCATGAGCCCTCAGGTCTGCTTACCATTGTGTTGGTTTCTTTCTTCAAGGAATCTGTCTCCAAGTGATGGCAAAGATGATCCCAAACAGATTTAGACTCATGCACTAGCTTCACAACCCAACACAGAAAGTCCTGGGATCAGTCTCATTGGCCTGGCTTGGGTCATGTGCCCATCTATCAACCAGTCACTGCAGCCTGGGGGCTTGAATGCTCTTACTAGCCAGATGTGTGCAGGTCCGTGGAGAGTGAAAAGGAAAGGGACAGATGGAAACTAGAGAAAATATGGCTTCCTCTAGGAGAAGTGGTAGGCTCTTCCCAGAAAGGGGGGAATAGAGGCCAGTAATGGAATGATAGATTTCTGCTGTAGGATGGCTTTGGGAAGAGGTTATATGTGTGTTCCAGGCCAAGATTCTACAAGTGAGGAAACACAGAACTGAGAGCTGGCACAGGACCCTGGAAGCTCTGAATGAAGTTTAGTTTGCAGTAGAGAATGGTAGATTCATGGTAGCTAGAGTAAGAAGGGGAGGGAAAGGAAAACAAAGACAAATATGAAGTGAGGTGAGAGAATGGGGAGAGGGAAAGAAAAGAGCAAAGGGAAAAAGCAGGTCAGAGAAAGAAGAGATGTGGGGAGAGATGGAGGGAGAGAGGGGAAGAGATAGAGCAATATTTGAATTGTTTGTCATGATGTTTTGTTTCCCATTCTTTGGTTTCTCTAATTCGAGTGTTTCTAGACTCTTTGCAGTCTTTCTACCAGTTTCCACAGTTCTATAATAGGCACAAAAATACCTGTCCTGTCTCACTGAGGACAGCCATTGCAAATAATATAAGAGAGATGAATAGCTCTTCAAAAGGATTATGTAAGTATAAGGTGAGTGGTGGTTTGTGGGAGAGAGAAAGCTTCCAAATAAGACCCTCCACACAACACTCCACCTCTAAAGCATGAGTTCTACGCTGCCTATAAAGGGGTTGCTCTTGGAAGACATTGAAAATAGGTTGTAAAATATCACCATTCCTAATTTTCCCCTATTTTAGTAGTAGATAGGGCTCCAGTCATGTGTCTGGAAGTGTAACTCCATGAAGTTTTCCTTATGTGTGTGTATAAATGTCTTACACCTGCATGGTAACATACAGAACAAAATACAGAACATTTCCAGCATCCTGGATGGTCCCTCTGGGCCTGTTCCCAGTCAGTACTCCTCCTAGTAATATAGTACCTCTTTCTGCTTCTGTGACCGTTGATCTTGAACTTCTTACAAATGGAGTCACACAATAGATACTCCTTTGTGTTTAGTTTTTTCCCAACATAATGTCTTTGAGATTTACCCATGTAGTTGTGTATATCAATAATTTATTATTTATTTTAATCACGATGTATTACTCTTTTTTTTTGAGAGAGAGAGAGAGAGAAAGAGAGAGTGTGTGAGGCAGTGTGTGCTAGTGAGGGAGGGGGCAGATGGAGAGGGAGAGTGAATCTTAAGCAGGCTCCACACATAGCATGGAGCCCACTGCAGATGCACAGCTCAATCTCATGATTGTGGCCTGAGCTGAAATTAAGAGTCAGACACTTACCCAACTGAGCCACCCAGGTGCCCCTGTAGTATTCTATTATATTAATATATGACAATGTATTGATCCGTTCTCTTGTTGATAGACATTGAAGCTGTCTCCAGCTTGGGGCAATTGTGAATAAAGCAGCTGTGAATATTCTTGTACATGTCCTTTGGTGGATATATGTTTTTCTTTCTCCTGCATGTGTACTTAGGTATGGAATTGTCGAGGCCTAGGTTAGATTTAGATTTGGTAGGAATCGCGAAATATTTTTTTTCTCAAATAGGTTATTGGCTTAGGCTCCATCTGCACTGTGAGTTTTACTTGTTCTGTTATCATCACTGGCACTTGGCTTTTTCGGACTTTTATTTCTAGCCATTCTGGTAGATTGGTAATAATGTTTCTTAGGGATTTTATTTTGTGTTTTCCTTAAGAAGAATGATGTTGAATTCTGTTTCGTGTGCTTCTTGGCCGTTTGGATGTCCTTTTCTGTGAAGCCCCTCAACTCTTGCCCATTTTTTTTCCTACTAAGTTTTTGAACTTTTTTCTTCTTGATTTGTAGGAGTTATTTTTGAGTATATTCTGAATGTAAGTCCTCTGTTCAATTTCCATATTTTATATATATTTTCCCACTTTCTTCACTTTTGTTAATGGTGTCTTTTGATGAAGAAAGTTTCTTGATTTCAATGAAATCCAGTTTATCAATGCTTTTATGGTTAGTGCTTTTTGTGACCAGTTTAAGAAATCTTTGCCTATTCCAACCATTTAACTTTTCATAACTTGCTCTCTTGCTGCCTTCCCGCATCATCACCACTAGAATGAAAAATAGTTTTCTTGAACTGGATGGATTCTAACATAGGCCCAGGCCCCCAGGAGTAATTAGAAAGAATTACATTGAGAGATGGGAAAGAGGCTTGGCCATCATGGGTGGCATAGGAGTATATCAGCCTGAACTCTGTCAGCCGTCCGTGCTGAGAATCCCTGTGAGTGGATGTGAGTGGAGCTGGCTGGCTTCAGAGATTACTGGAGGCGAAGACTCAGATGACTTAGATTCTGTGATTCTTTTTTCTTCACTCTGCATGTTGACTTCCTCCTTTAAGCAATTTGGAGAAAGGAGGGATGGGAAGATATGGTGCTTATTTTCCTGTGTTAACATCCTAATAGGTCTACGAGCAGGAAGGAAGTCCTGGCAGTGTCTCTAGCCTAACTTGGGTCATGTGACTTGGGTCACATGGAGGTGTGATGTGATTGGCTCAGCCTGAATCATGACCCCACCTTGGTGGCCAAAGAGGTAGGTTCTGTGATCAGAGGAAGAGGTATTGGGGAGCCTGAAGGGATAGCCATTGGTGGAGCTGCTAACAAAGAGAAGCCCAGTTCAGCCGTTGAAATGCTGAATTCTGCCACTTTGTTTTTGATTGACCAATGGCACAGACTGTCCTTAAATGACCAATCCATCCCTTCAGCTGTCCATCCATCCATATAGTTATATCTTGGTTAGTTCTTAAATTATTTGTGGCTTAAGACAAATGCATACCAGGTGCTAATGATAAAATTGGAGCAAAAATAGGGAATCAGGTCCAGGAATAATATGAAGAGTGATATAATGGTGCTGGTTATGAGTGTAGGCTGGAAATTCCTCAAAGACGGAGAAAGTCTGTCTTCATCTTTATTCCTAACCAGAGCTTGCTGCCATGTGGTAAATTGAGAATTTATTTCCAACTGAAAAAATCAAAATAACTACAATCTAATGCCTCCTTTATTCTAGGTAGTTTGCATATATTGTTTTTTCTTAATATTGTTTCTAATATTTTATTTAGGAAAATTTAAAAGTGTACAGAAATGCTGAATTGAAAACATACTATAGTGATCATCACAGACTCGCCATGTAGGATAGAGAACCCATATGAGTGGCATGTTTGCTTTGGTCTGTTTCTGTTAAACACATCATTTAAAATCATTATAATAATTTGTCGTGAGGTAGAGGCTAGTATTCCCATTTTATATACGGAGAAACAGAGACTCAACAGGAAGCTCACAGTGCTATACGCTGCAGAAGGGAGGCTGGAACCTAGGTGTCTTCAACTCCCAAACCCGTTACTCTCCAAGTGCAATATTGCCTCCCACTTAATGAACAAACCTGGATTCTGCCCCTGGCCAGTGGTCCTCTTGCCACATCTGTTCCCTCCCTCATACTCCATGCTCACCTCCTCAGAAGGTTCCTGGAATGTTCTGGAGTCTAGAAAAAGGCTACCATTGCAACCCTTTATTATCAGCATCATAATGCCGGACTGCAAGCTAGCTTAAGCCCAGAAGCAATTTTTCTGTCTCTTCTAGGGCTTCTAACTTGGCAGGTCCTGTAAAGGTTTGGATGCTAGAATGAACAAATCTGGTCACAGAGGAGATCACTGGGGAGTTGAGCTGGAAGTCCATATGTGAATCCTCACTGTGTGTTTGTTGACTGACTGCCATGTCTCAGGCACCATGGTTCATGCCCATTGCCTGCATCTTCATTCAGGCATTGGTTATATGTCCCCTCCTTGAATGGCCTGCACTTCCCTTCATCAGTCAGTTCTTTCACCTCTCCTTATCTTTGTCACAACTTGAAATACTGTGTGTGTGTGTGTGTGTGTGCGTGCATGCACACACACAGTCTACCTGTTTATTTTGTCTCCCCTCAGTCCACTGACTTCAGCCTCATATACTACAAACTATGTGTTGGAGTGGAAACTTCACCTGTCTACCACAAACGCCTGAGGCAGTATCCAGAAATAATAGGTGCTCAGTAAGTATTGGTTGAATCATCTACTGAATTGGCTTACATTTTTTTCTAAACCTGTAATGTGGAACTGAGTCTTCTACTAAGCCCTTATTATTTGCTAGGATGTAAGCAAATAATCTATTTGCTACATACTAAGTCAATTCAGATAAATTTGGTTTATCTGATTTGTTTCTCATAATACCTGTATGAAGGTAGGGTGATTTGAGGAAATTGAGGCACAGGGAGGGTAAGTAATGTGGTTGCAGTTACACAGCTAGTAATAGCAAAGGTGAGGCTTAAAATTGGATTCTGACTCTGTACCTACATGTACTTTGGCTCCCGTTCCTGAAAGCTCTTGGTCTTGTGAGCCAGATATGGCCAGTTGACCACCAAGGGAGGTATTGCCTGGCTTGTTGGCACCACCTTTCCTGACATCTCTGGGGAAGGGGGGAAGGAGGAGCTTCTGTTTGTTATCCTTCTAAGATTTCCCTGTGAGAGGCTCAAACCACAGGGCTGGAATGAAGGAGACCAGAGGCAAGGACACTAACTAAGCTGAAGGAAGGATTTTGTGAAACTTCCTGGGTACCCCTTGAAAAGAGAACCCTTGGTGCCTGGGTGGCTTAGTTGGTTAAGAGTCCAACTGTGGCTTAGGTCACGATCCCAGGGTTCATGAATTCAAGCCCCGCATCGGGTTCTGTGCTGACACCTCAGAGCAGGGAACTTGCTCTGGATTCTGTGTCTCCCTCTCTCTCTGCCCCTCCCCCGATCACACTCTGTCTCTGTCTCTCTCTCAAAAATAAACATTTGAAAGACAAAAAGACAAAAAGGAAAGAGAACCCTTGGAGGAGCTGGAGGGCTTGGGCTTGATTTTTCTGTTTTCTCCCAGTGACCTTGAAGCAGGTCCCCACCATCCAAACTTTAGTTTCTTCATCTATAGAATGCAATATAGTAATCCCTGGTACATACATAATAATCACTCAGTGTTGGTTCTTATTTAAATGTTAACAGTATTATTTTACTTATTGATGCTATTAATGTCACCACTACCAAGACTAGTAATGTACATTGGATGAGTCAAAACTAGATTCCCAATTTTGGCTCAGACACTCTTTGCCAATGCTTAACTTCTCTAAGCCTTGATGGCTTCACCCGAACACTGGGCTTCCTGGCACCTGCTGCTATACGCTGCCCTTGCAGGGCTCGGTGTTAGAAGGAGCTGATGGTGTTTAGAGTGGGCAGAGGGCAGTACACAGGGAAAGTGTGTCATTTTCACTAGAGTTGATATGAGAGGGGGAGAAAGAAAGGGTGAGCAGCGCCTGGAAGACCTGCCCTTGGCCAGACTAAGACCTACCCAGATCTGTAGCAGTGGGAAGGGTTCAGGTAATGTCCTGTGTCAGGGCCCATCACGTAAGGGGAGTGCCTTTAGTCGATCACGGTGGAGCCAGCCAGTTTGAGAGGCTGCCTGCTGCACATAGGTTAATTTTTGTTCTTGGAGGCCCAGGTCTGGGTTGATAAGCCAAATGACAGATGAGCCTTTGGACAAGTTCCGAAAGGGCTTCTCGTTGGTAAGATGCCATGGAGTGCAGCCCGCACCAATGGTGCAGAATTTTTCCTTAACGTCCAGTGTACCTCATGTTCAAAATAGTAATTGAAATGTATGCTGTTTATTACATCCACATATGTTTGTAATCAAGGTACAACTCTGGTGGATGAGAAGCAAAAAGCTATAATTTGCTGCTTAGCATCATAGCTGTCGTAGATTCATTTATATAGCTTTATTTATCTTCTTCTCCATAAAGAACCTTCCATATTGCAAATTTATTGAATGGTTAATGGCCTAAAAGTATGGGGTTCATTACAGAGCGATGTATTTATTGCAGTGTTAATTAAATAAAAGCATTGTAATCTTTCCAAATTGAACAATTATGTTCATTTAAACATCTTAAACAGAAAAATCTTTTATATACTAATTGAGTTGCATAATGAAAAGCATGTGTAATGGAAATTTAAATCAAAACAAATACTGAAATAATTTGAACAATTTTTTTAAAAAAAAAGTAGAAAATGTCTTCCGCCATCTTTATTGGAGATACTCTGACGGCCAGCTCACTCTCAGAACTCATGACCTCGGTGCGGAGTATATGGTTACAGGCCCATCGGCCACCCTCACGTACCAGCTGGCCAAGCCGTAGACATCAAAGTTCGGGTTGGCTACCAGCCGCAGCCCCTGACACTCTGGCTGTTAGCCTAGATCCTGACAGGCTGGCTTGAGGCCTGTAGGCCGAGCTGACAGCCTTTTCTGCAGAGTCTGATGAATGGTTTCTGGCAGCGAGTGGCTGTGTTCTGACTGCCTGTGAGGGCAGTACCCCATTTAAAAAAATGTGCACTGTCTCTCTCAGCTTGCCCAGGGTTGGGGCTTCAGAAGTGCTTGCTGGTGATGCTGATTTTTTACACCCAAAGGGGTCTTTATTTGCTCTTGGAATTTCCACTCCCTCCCCAACTCTATCAGGCTGTGAGGGTTGGTGACAAAAAGGGGGCCATCGTCAGCATTAGAGGGATTAGCTTTAGTGGTGCACTCCAGTAAGGATTTGTCGCTGCCTATATTTTGTGGCTCTGTCCCATGCTTCAGTTATTTAGGGCTAAATCTTAAAGTAACATTAAGATGGTAGGAAGGGGTGTGGAGAGAGAAAAACAGGCACATTTTTCAACTAGATGCTCATTTCCTGGTTCCACAGAAGGATTTATGTGGGATCCTTGGTTTGCCCACGTCTTATTCTCCTGTTTTGAAATGGTCTTTAGTTTAGCTAGACTCCATTAACGCTGTGTCTTGGATACAGGGCAAAATGCAGGAGGGTTGCCTTCCACTTTCTGACACCTAGAGGTTGCTGGGATTATCAGGAGGCTTAAGGATAAGTCACTGTACTAAAACCTTCAATTATTAAAAGGTAGCAACAGTAAGTTGCTTTGGAAGCAAATTCTTGCCTGCCTTATGCTTAGGATGAAGATTTAGAAACAGGAATATCCAATAGAAGTGCCCAAACTGACTAAATACATTAATAAAAAAGGCTTATGTTGGCATAAGTGAAAAAAATATATATACTCCGATTAGTCATGTAATTCAGACACATTTTTCCTCTGTCTCATTCATGAAAATTTGCCCAGACTGTCACTCAAGCCAAAGGGATTTAAGTGGATCCCAAAAGAGTGGAGAAAAACCTCATGGGGTCAATTCACTACGATCAAGGTTATAGTGGTAAGGTTGACCCAAAAGAGGTGAATGCACAACCTGAAGGTATATATTTGGTGCAGTCAAAGCTGGATTCTGGTCTGCAAAAGAGTCTGGTCACTTGCCTTACTTTACAGATAAAAAGGAAGAGGCCATTCAAAGGAAAGCCATGTTAGAGCCACGTCAGCAATACCTTCCCACGTCAGGCTCGCCAGGTTCTAACTGTCAGTGGAATCTCAGAGGATGGAGTGGGCTCCATGCCATCGATTGGTGGGAGCATGGGCACCTTAATAAAAGATTCTGCCCTTTGACTACCTTTTCTATGTCTCTCACAGACCAAGTGCTGATGCTCTACGCTCATTTGGCACTTCTTTTCTTATGTTTTGTTCATAGTCCCAACAGCCATTGAAAGGTGCCATTTTGTGGAAGGTGATAAAGAACTAGCTCCAGGTTGAGGATGGTTTAGAGAGAAGGTCCTGAGATATTTACTGAAAGTCTGACCCATGTTTATTTCTAGTAGCATCCCCCTTTCAGCTATGAAGTTTTATCTGGAATTACCATTCAAAACTCTTGGGGGTTTGAGATATTTGTGAGGAATAATAATAATAATAATGACTTACCTAAGATCATATGGCTAAAGATAGCAGAACCAAAATTCCTACTTAGGTAGTTTAGCTCCAGTATCCTGTGTCTTGACTACTCTTCTAAACTAGTTCTACATCATACTAGTTCTTTGAAGACTAACTCTTCTCTTCAATTGTCACTGATGATGCGGATGATAAGATGAACAGCTCCTTAGGGACTTTCTCATGTTGCTATTTAATGGATAGGCACACTGAGGCTGGGGTGGGGGTGTTGGTTCCTAGGTCATATAACCAATAAGTGGTAGTTTCCAGCCTGGGCCCAAGATTCACAATATGTGTATGTCTCCCCTCCTCAACTTTAAAGGGAAGAATTGACTGATTTAGTAAAAAGGAAACCCCACTGGGAAAGTTCACTGATCACAACTACACGAGAGGAGGTATTTTTTCACCCAAATAGAATGGATGCCTAGACCATTTGCATCTAGGATTTCCAGAGCCAAGACATTTCTCCATTGGCATGAATAATTGGAACATGACCGTATAGTTTTGAGAAATAATACCGATGCTAATTATGACTGTAGTCATGTACTATTTTCACCCAGCTCCAGTGGAGTCAGAAACCCTGCCTTCTGAAGCTAAGGAGATCCATTCACTCAGTCACTCAACACATTTATTGAACTCTAAGTACCAGGCACTGTTCAGGGTGCCACTGACAGAAAAAAGAAGGCCTCTTGGAGCTCACATTCCAGTTGGGGGAACAGATTCTAAACCAAATGAAGCCCCTCGAGCCCAGATACATTTGTTTCTGTTTCACATTGCAAATTTCCATCTTCAGACTAGGAATAGTAATCCCTGTTTAGTTGTAGTGCTGTGTGCAGTCTTTGTGCCAGGCCACGTGCTGGATGTTAGGGATAAAACAGATAAAATCATGCATACCTGGACTTATAGTTTTGAGTTGAAAAAATAACAAATAAGTAGAAAAAATTATAGAATGATTTAATCTATGGAATAGGAGTAGTAAACCTTTTCTGCAAAGAACCAGGTAGTAAATATTTTTGGATTGCAGGCCAGTGTAGTTGCTTTGTCACATGGCATGGAACCAGGCTATGTGTAAATAAATGGATGTGACTCTATACCAAGAAAACTTTCTGAAACTGGGCAGCGCACCAAGTTTGACACTTAGCCCATCATTTAATGACTCTGCTCTAGAAGATAACAAGGTGGGAACCACTCAAGAGGGTCTCCGGAGAATTGTTCCCTGTGGAGGTTGAGTTTAAATGTAGAGCTAAGAGAAGAAAAGCTGGCTATGGGAAACAGCACTCCAGGCAGGGGAAGGGCAAACCCAAAGATGCTGAAGGTTAAAGAGACCAAGGTCTAGGAATTGGCTGAAGGCTGAACAACAGGTATACCAGAGGTGTGAGAGGAAGGGAGGTGTGAAGTGGGCTGAGGAGATACGCAAGGAGCCAAGGACAAGGGGTCTTGTAGGTCCTACAAGAAAGATAGAGGCCACTCATTTGTCTACTGAAATTGGGAGATGGACTATGAGTGTTTCTTGCTAAAACAGGGGTCCCACTTGACCCAGAGAAGTCAAATCTGTCCATGGTTGGAGGGGGTATCTTCTCTCTCTCTTTCTCTCTCTTAGAGGGTGATAATGTGGAAGAATATGCCCAGGGTCAACTCATGAACCTGATTTCACCATTGGGGTTTCAAAACCCTGATCAGTATTTTGGCCCAATTCCCTTTCCATGATGGCTGCTATTTTGAGCTGATAATTGAGCACAGCTATTATCACCCAGGATGGGCAAACCTCAGCGGTTCATAAGTTCAGCTCAGATAAGCAGTTTAAGATTTTGTTACTTAACCTTCCCTCATGAGCCAACATAATACTCCTACCTTCCCATCTTCTCTACTGGCCAAGTCCTGAGCTACAAATCCCCAGCCTTTGGACATTTATGTAGCCATCCTAGTTTTATAGTGTAGTTACAGTATGTTTTCCACTGCAGTGCTTACCATGAGTAGTTCTTTAAGACGCCTCACTGTTGGGTCTTCCCCCTGCCAGCCTCACACACACACACCTCTCCCTCCGAACTTATACTTCTGCAGATAGCTTTGTACTGTAGGGAAATATTTTTAATCAATGGATCACTGGGAAGAAAGTAGTCAGAACAACACAAAAGATTTTGGAGCCTCTGAGAACTTTATTTCCCCCTGGGAACTACTGAGATCTTGCTTTCCTGCCTTTTATGGGATTTCAGGGGATAGTGAAGATGTATCCTGCAAACATTTTCCAATCTTACGTGTCCCATGCTCATGTCATGACTTCTGTTGCCCGGGTATATTTTTTCTGGATTGGGTGAAATTTTGAACAAAGATTCCTGCTTTTATTTCCGGAAATTTTGTGCGTCATTGTAAATCATATGTAATTATGTGTATAAGAACCAAAAAAAAAAAAAAAGAAATATTTGGGTTGGAACTCTGAAGCTTTGATTTGGCTACTTTAAGCAGTTAGAGCCAATTGAATGGAGTTATTTTCAATATCCCCCTAAAAGTAGTTAAGTAATGGTAATTGGGCTTTCCCAAGGGGATTGAGAGAGTGAGGTTCATTAAGGAAACAAACTATCTTTAGTGAAAGCATTGATCCAGGACAACATGGTGTGAAAACCTTCTCATCTTTCTTTGATAAACAGAAGTAGGTTCTGTGTGTGTGTGTGTGTGTGTGTGTGTGTGTGTGTGTGTGAGAGAGAGAGAGAGAGAGAGAGAGAGAGAGAGAGAGAGAGAGAGAGCGCGCGCGCGCCTGTGTGCTTGTATATGTAGGGCATTGTCATTCAAGTCAGCTTTTAAACTGTTTGCAAGGCGATACTCCACAAACCAGGCAGATGATGTTGAGGGGCAGCTATTCAGGTTGGCATGTGGGCATGTTTCCACAGAGAGCACATCTCCTCACCTGCAGAAGTTGTGTTTTGTGACTGACAGGAGTCACTCTTGCCCAGTGCTCTTGCCTCCAGTGGTTGCCGTGCATGTGGAATCAGAGCAGGTAAAGAATGCTTCTTCCTGAAGCATCTCTAGTTCAGCAATGTAAACAGATTTTGGTGACTTGAAGGCCGGGGGAATCTATTAGAGGCTACTGGGGAGCTCACGGAAAGCAGCATGAGAAGCTGGAAAGGTAGGCTGGCTGCCATAGCTGGTGGGAGTGCCAGGAAGATGGGAGCAGGAAGGGAAGCAAAGCCAGGTCAGCCTGCTCAAACAGGATTGCTATTCTGGAATCTGACCTTTTGCCCCCGAGTTCTGAGACCAAGGTTCAGGGTTCCAGGAGAGAACCTTGCCCTGTCTATACTGGGTCTGTGAAAGGTGGGTCTGTCTCTGGCCCTTTGACTTCCATGGAGGAAGATGGTACTGGAATTGTACTCCCTCTCTCCAAGGCACTACAGTGGGACCATTGGAAGAAGTTACTTCCTGGTGAGATATTAGAGTACTTAGGAAATTAGAGAGAAAATAGTTGGTGAGCAAGTGGCCAAAGAGAAGGACGGGGGGGTGGGGGGCGTTTTGTATAGTCTTTTCTGTTAAGAGAAAAACTCATACGTGTAGCCTGTCTTGACCCAACATCTCCCATCTCTACCAAGATAGATTGCAAATTCCAATTTGCAAATTGCAAATTTCATTCCTTTCTCATTCAGTAGTTTTCTCTCCTACCTGATGGTGACAGTGGGATTAGGGGATTAGAAGGAGAGATTGGGGGACACAGACAAGAATGGTTTGGCCACATTAAAGCTTCAAAAGGTAATACATTTCATGCCAATATAAATTGATGTTTTCATCAATTGAACTCAATTCTTTTTCTCATGGTTCTCCGGTTCACACAAAAATGGAATCTTTCATTCATTGTTATTGAACACTGACTTTGTAAAAGGCAGCTCTCTAATATTCCCAAAAAAGGGGTCACCAAAAATCCATGAGCTCATCTCCTAGATAGGATGTCAGATCTGCAATCACCCATAATGAAAGGCAGAGTGGAAGAAATAGCAAAAGAACAGAATTAAAATGAGGGAGAGAGAATGCCCAGTTGGAGAAAAGCAAGGAAGCCTGCCTTGAACCTGGGAGTGCCAGGCACATTGTCCGTGCTGCAGGGATGGAGATACAGGTACACGGAGGTGCATGTGCATGTGGAGGTCCACATGGGTCTATATATGCTTTCAGAGAGGGTGAGAGTCAAAACTTCAAACTGGTCATAGCAAAGTACTTTGGACACTGACCAGTTACAACTTCCACTGGCCAGTCCAGCATACCACTGTGTAATGACTAAGCACCAGCCTTGCCTATGAAGACACCAAAAATAGCTTTCTTATATGTGCTTAACTTAGTCAAATGGAACCATGCCTACCCAGATCAATTCTGGGCATCATTCCCTTCAACTGGGCTTTGTCGTAGGTACTCATAGGTTAGGAAATAAGAATCTGAGGATTCCTTTTTCTGTCCTGGTTCTGTAGTATATCCCTTAGTGTAAGCATCAGCCCATAGTGAGGGCAATTCTGCTATTTAAAAATCTATATGGTTTGAACAACATAGCCCTTAAGTTCAAGCCAACTACTTTCTGGGGTGCTCCACTGAAGAAACAAAAATCTCTTTCCTCACTGGTGGATAAATTGGCTACGTTGCCCTCACTTGACAAAGTTATATCTGTGTATTTTACTTCATGAACAGTTTGAGGGGTACAACCCCTCAAGAGGGGAAAGGTCAACTCTTGGCAAGTTTTACCTTGCTGCCTTTAGAAGCAAGCCCTGCCCCAGGGCAGCTGAGTGGCTAGGGTGATTAAGTGTCAGACTCTTGATTTCAGCTTAGGTCATGATTTCATGGTTCATGAGTTTGAGCTTCATGTTGGGCTCTGTGCTGACATTGGGGAGCCTGCTTGGGACTCCCTGTCTCTCTCTCTCTCTCTGCCTCTCCCCTGCTCATATGTGTGTACTCTTTCTCTCTCAAAATAAATAAATAAACATTAAAATAAAAGAAACAAGCCCCCCCCCATGTAAGCTTTACTATACACAGTGTGATACAGGCATGCAGATAGAATAATAATAGATCCAGTATCCAACTTATGTTTTCCAATGGACCATAGACATGAGTTGTGAGGCATTTTGGTCTTTGGGGATGTAGCTTATAGTGGAATTTCCTTTTGCCTCCTCACTTCTTACCCTCTGGAACCACCCCTTTACTTCCACTCAGACTTTCCCACTTATGTGAACCTACCTCTAGCTATGTTGGTGCTAGGCAAAAAGGAAAGGTTGGTTTTATGTGGCTTTTTCTTCATAGCCAAGTCCACCATATGCTCTGATTCTCCTCACCCCTTTACCTTATGGCTTTCTTTTCAAACTCCATGTCCCATTAACTGAATGGATATTCCCAGCCTTCTTGATTACATATTCACATCAGTAAAAAACCAATCAATCAATTATTGGTCAATACCCATCATATACATATGTTTATTTGTAAATTTGTGTATTTTCTTTCCTCATTACTAAGTGAAATCAAGTGGACAGAGCTTGGACTCGGAGCTGGGACCTTTGCTGACTTTGATCATAAGCAAACTAGAAAACCCTCTCTGTGTCCCGGGTGGTGAAAGGTGTAGAATAAATAGCACTTACTTGATAGGATTGTTGTATTAATTAAGTCAGTATGTGTGAAGTGCACAAAGTCAGTGCTAATCGTTAGTGCTTTTTATTATTTTTAGTCATGGCAGGGTTCATTGCCAATGACAGGGCAATAGGGGAGTTACTTCCATCAAAAGTCCGGGACAGTGTGTTTCTGGTGTTACCACTGCAGGAAGAGATTCACCCCAAAGGAGCCACAATGAGTTATTTCATTGAGTTCTTGTGATGCATGGAGGTAAAGGGCTGGTGCTTTTAACCCATAAGGCATTGCAGACGTAGAAACTGGGAGCCTAAGCAACTCTGCATTTCATCCTGGAATAAAGTATTTCATACTCTGCCCAATCAGTCCACCAAACAAGACGTAGTGTAACCTTAACAACAATTCTACTTGGGAAGGTGAAGCTAGAGACCCATAGTCAGGGTGGAGGGAGAGAAAGTAAGATCTTCTGGATTAGTTGGCAGTAGTCATTTGTGGGCCCTCAGTGCCCTCCAGAGACTCTGTTTGAGGTGAGCATGACCTGGGCTTGAGAGATAAGATCCTTAGAGGACTGTTATTTGAATCAAGAGAGAGGCTGTAAATGAAGGTGCAGAGCCCAGAGCTGGGGAGCGGTAACCTGACTCTATAACACGGCACAGTGTCTAGCAATGGCATTAGTCGATGGCCCACGGATCCCTGCTGTGTAAGCAGTTATCATAAAGGAGCTGGGGTGGTAGACTGACTCCATAGCCCTGTACAGTGTCCAGCAATGGGCTTTAAATAGTCCATAGATTCACTAACATGGTAAGCAATTATTTGTATATTTGGGCTGTGTATTTCAAAAATGGCTAGCACCCATGGTGATGAAGAACTGTGCAGATTTAAGGTAGGGATCTCTTTCAAGACATGCTTTTTAAAAGATAGGGAATAGAGTTATTCATTTGTTTCTAAATTATAGGATAACCTTGGACTGTCTCACCAAGCAGTGGAATTTTAATCAAAACATTACCTAAAACGTAATACAAGAAGAAATATAATAGTCTAGAAATTAAATGGAGCATCATCCCAATGTTGTCCAGGCTCTCTTATACCACTCTCCAGTCTTCAAGATAGTGGAGGATTTTTGGCATAGAAAAAAAAAAATGTTGTGTCCGTTCCCATGTTGCAATTTCTTCAGGAATTCAGTTTTAAAAGACAAGCATTTATCTTATTGAACTATCAACACCATTTATCTCCAATTTTTAAAATGTCTTCCTTTATCTCCCTCCCTTCGGCAGTCATAGCTATCACCCCACAAACACACACATCACAAGCTGAACTGCTAAACAAACTTATACAAAAAATGTCTGGGAGTCACAGAGTATTTTATCTGAAAGCTTTCCCTGTTGCATATTGAGCATTTTTTACTATCTGGTTATTATATTTAGCGGCCGTCTTAAATGACAGTAGAATTGTAGTAATTGCCTACACAAGAAAAGATCATACATCACCGGGAGGTTTCACATTTCATTTGTATCCATGTAATTGAGTGAAGTCATACAAAAACAGGGACCAACTGTGTGTCCTTTGCTCCTCACTGTGGACAGAGCTCTCTTCTCCAAATAGAAAATTCTTGCTTCAGAAACCAGTTAAGGGTTCGATCAATATTTGATTCAGAAGCTCAGTTTAAACCTCATGGGATCAAGCATACAAAATCATTTCAGTTTATCCAAAATGCCTCTGGGGTCATCCCAGGGACAAGCCGTGTCCGCCCCGGGGAAAGCTGACCATCAGGCTTTCCAAGAGCAGCTCTCTCATTTCTCTTTGTGAAAAATTTGGCTTCGCTGTTTCCCAAATAGCATCCCCTTTATGAAATGCAAATTCACACCCTCATTTCAAATCCAGGTGAGTACTCAGCACACCAAATCACTTGTTTTAAGGCCAGGCATAGAGTAGCGACCTATCAAGTGATGACATCTTGTAGATGTATTGGGTCCTGAAAAGGTGTCTGAAACAAGAATCAAATTAAAAAATGAGTGGTTACATATGTGTAACCGATTCTGTTGCAAGCCATTAAGATGGAATGTGTTGAGGCCGCCATTTGCCTCTGTTCCAGAGACCCTTTCGGCCATTTTCTTGGCTGTTTAGGTGGGAGATTGCCTGTTCCATTTGAATCGGGGGCAGGACTCAACTTGGAATCCCAGGTCAGGGTTCCTATTTGTGAAAAACATGATCACAGAGGTAATTATTTGGCTGCTGAAATATTTCTTTTCAAACATGAGTCGTCATCTTCTCCTCCTCCTCCTCCTTTTCCTCCTCCTCCTTCTTCTTACAAGGTCTGTATCTATTTTATCTAAACCAGCAGTAGTCTTAGCAGCCATTTCTCTTCTAAGAGAGAAATGAGCTATCAGTTTTTCTCAGGGTTGAGCATTCTCCCACCTGTCCTCAATTTAATGCACAAATGAAAGCACATAAATCTTTGTGACATTTTGGCATAAAGCGCCTACTTCAGATGACTCCTTTAGGAAACTCTGAACCCAGGTGTTTGGTTTTTGCATAAACTGCAAAATGAGAATTGTAACACGACTGTGTGTATACATGCACACACACACGCACGCACACACACACCTTCCCCAAAAAGTGGTTGCCTATGAAATGTGGGGAGCCAAAGGGATGTGGGTGGGGGTAGGGGAATAACATGTGTGCAAACTTAATATATCTTTTCCTCACCTTAAGTTGGACCCAGACAGTTAAATTATAATTACAGCCCCATCTGGAGGGGGAGAGAGTACAGTCCTCGAGTGCTCCAAGCCTTAGCCATGGGTACTTTGTCAGGTAAAATAAACACACATCCCATTTTCAGCCTGGGGTCAAACTCAACAAAAGCCATGAAAGATGGGACACTCATCAAGGACCAGATTGTGAAATGGTCAGAATGACAGCAACAACAGGAAGAAGGAATAAAATGGTTGGTTACTTCTCTCAAGCCAGATGGTTCAGAAAGTCTGCTCACGGCTTACCTTCAAGGAATATAAATCTCCAGCAGAATGCATGGTGGGTTGGTGCTTCTGCTGCGTCTGGTGGGTAGAATGGGAAGGAGACCTTCCTTGGCCAGAGAAATTAGTTCTGAGAAGGGCAATGACCCAGGCTGGGTCCTGGTCATCCCAGGAGTGTTTTAACAGGATCCTCTTCTCTGGTCACAAAATGGTGACGCTGTAAAACACTTGGTGACTGTGTTCCCTGCCCTGTGAAAGAAGCCAGTCTTGAGAATGGAGGTGACGCACAGAGAAGCAGAGAGGAGAGAGACAGAGAGTCCTGGGTGTATCTGAGTCTCTGGTTGCAGGCATCCTTGAGGCCAACTCATGCCATGGTTTCCATGATGTTCACAAAACAGTATATTCTCTCATTTTGTCTAATGTAGCTCGGAGTTCCTGTCACCTGCTGTCCAAAGAGCTCAGTCAGAGACATCAATCAAAATGAAATTTATGAAAGGGTTACATTTGTTTGATCTAATAGTATAAATGCTAACAAAAATAATAACTGCTAATATTTACTGAGGATTCTCCATGTGCCAAGCCCTATCCTAATGATGTTATATATATGTAAATATTTACGTATTTACACAAATATTTTTATATATATAAAATCTTATTTAATCCTCACAATTCCATGAGAAGACACAATTATTATCTATACTATACAAATAAGGAAATTGGGGCACAGAGAGGTTAGGAGACTTGTCCAAGGTTCCACAAGTACTAGGAGGAGTGAATTTCAAACCAAGGCCCCAGAGCCCACCCAGTGTTTTAATCATCTCCTACTCTCCCTGTGTGCAAGTCATGATGGTGGATAGCACGGTCACTCACACCAACTTGCAATTCAGGCAAGTGTTCTTGAGTGAGAGAGGAGTGGAATTAAAGCCAGAGAGATCATACCTAAATCTCTACACAATTTTATTTATGCCATAGCCAAAATACCACAATTAACTGATCTCCTGTTAATGGAGACTTCAAATTACTGTGGCCTTTTATTTTCCCATAAGTTTTTCCTTTTGTTTCTTTGAAAACTCTGTGTGTGTGTGTGTGTGTGTGTGTGTGTGTGTGTGTGTGTGTGTGTGTGTGTCTTAGGGGAAGGTGTTGTATATGAATGGAGTGAATGAATGAATGAATGAAATTGATAGCACGTGGATCCTCTGTTGTTCACTTAGCAGGCCTCAGATTTGAGGGGGCATCAGCAGCTTGTTAAAACCCAGATAGATATTTCCTGATTTGGTTTCTGATTTAATGGGTCTAAGCTCAGTTTGAGAATTTGCATTTCTAACAAGTACACAGGTGATGCTCATGCTGCTGATGTGGGGACACTGACATATGGCAACTGTCACTGTTTTGTAAGCACATCTGAAACCTCTGGTCAGTTCAATAAAATGAATCGGCCAGTTTGATTATTTAGGTTCATTGCTGCTCGTTTAGCCTAACTGGTTTGTGTTCCAAAATGGCCAAATCCAGGTGAAGAGAGTTCAGGAACACTGAGATTAATAAAATGACATAGGAAGCTATTTGAAATTTGTATAGGCAAGAAAATATTAAATTTTTAAAATTTAATATTTTATTATGCAAAAATAACGAGGTGTTGTACTGCTGTATGTTGTCCAACAAAAATCATAAGTCCTCGATCACTATGATTGGTGCCAAGCGGCTACCACTGTCGTATGTGCGTACTTCCTAGTATGTGATTGTGTGCTTGTTTTCACCTGTGGCGCCTCACCAGCCTACAGCAGGGAGTGATCGCACTGTTAGCATCCTTTGTGTGAGAAGACACCAGTCATGCAAGTAAGCTTTGGTGAGCTGAGCTGATGTTTTTTTACTCTCTTCATTTGAGTTATTTTCTTGAAACAGACCAAAAGATGGGTTTGATCCAGAATTATGATGAACTGTGTCCTGGGGACACAAATATATCTTTGGGGATATCATGCAAACTACACACACCTACTTTTCAGTGCAAAACTCCAGTTTGAGGGGTGCCTGGGTGGCTCAGTGGGTTAAGTGTCCAACTTGGGCTCAGGTCATGATCTCACAGTTTGTGGGTAAGCCCCTCATCCGGCTCTGTGCTGACAGCTCAGAGCCTGGAGCCTGCTTCGGATTCTGTGTCTCCTTCTCTCTCTGCCCCTCCCCTGCTTGCGCTTTGTCTCTCTCTGTCTCTTAAAAATGAATAAATGTAAAAAAAAAAAAATACTCCAGTTTGAAAATTTTCTCTCCTGAAGTATTTCTTAGAGCCATTAAAGGTGTCTCAAATGTACTTACAAATTAGTTTAACTGAATAAGAGAGACATGAAGCCAAGGAATATGTTAAGAAAAATTTGCTTTTTTAATAGAAATTATTATTATTTGTTTATGAGAGAGATTGGCCTGTAGTTATCTTTTATAATGGTTTTGTCATGTTTTGGTGTCAGGGTTATCCTGACCTCATAAAATGAGTTTAAAAATGTTCCCTTTCTTAACTCTGAAAGAGTTTACATAAAATTGCTATTATTTCTTGTTAAGTGTTTGGAAGACTTCACCCATGAGACCATCTGAGCCTGGAGTTTTCTTTGTAAGAAGATTTTTAGTTAAAGCTTTAATTTCTTTAACAGATTTCTTATTTCTTCTTATGTTAGTTTTAATAAGTTGTGTCTTATAAGAGATGTATCCATTTCATCTAATTTGTTCTAATTTATTGGCATGATCTTTTAATGTCTATATAATCTGCAATAATGTGGCTTTTTAAAATCCTGATATCAGTAATGTATGTTCTCTCTCCTTTTTTTCTTGATCAGTTTTGCTAATTGAGCAAAGGTTTATTTATCAATTTATTTTTGCAAAGAATAACTTTGACTTTGTTAGTTTTTCCTTTTGTGTATCTATTTCTTTGTGTTCTGCTCTCACATACTATTTCCTTTCCTTTACTTCCTTTGAGTTTAAGTTGTTGATCTGTTTATTGAATGGAAGCTTGGATAATTTATTTTCACTGTTCTTTTCTACTATATGTATTTAAAGCTACAGATTTACCTCTGAACACTGCTGTATATCCCTCACATTTTGATATGCTATATTTCATTGTTCAGTTCAAGATGTTTTCTAATTTTCATTTTAATTACTTTTTCAACTCATAGGGTATTGGAATCAGGTTGCTTCATTTCCAAGCATTTGGAGATTTTTCTAGTTATCTTTCTAGTATTGACTTCTAGTTTAATTTCGTCGAAGTAGAACACATACTCCTTTGAAATTTGTTGAGATTTGCTTTTGGCTCCAGTATATGGTCCATTTTTGGTGAATGTTGTATATTCATTTAAAAAAGAATCTGTATTCAGTAGGTATGGAATGTAAGAGTTTTAGATATATTTAATTAGTCAAATTGGTAAGAATCTACTTCCTGAGAAAAAATGAAATTATCTTCCGAAGTTTAGGGCATAAGAGAGCCATATTTACGGAGTTTTTATTCCTGGAAACACAGCCATCAGCAGCAGACCACGGTGTTTGTCTCCCTCCTTCTGACTGCTCAGTGCTGCTCTCTTGATGTGTAAGGAGAATTTCAAATTAATATGCCTTAAAAAGAACTCCTGATTTCCTCTTCAGATCTGCTCCTTTTCCTGTCTCCCCATCTCAGTAAATGCACCCAGGTGCTCGGGCTGGAGATAATAGAAGCTGGCCCTGATCTCTCTCTTTCTCACACAGTCCTAGCTTCACCAGGAGGTTCTGATCCCTCTGCTTTAATACAAGGATTTTAAATCTCTAATGGGATTGCTCCTCATGACCCTCTACTACTCTGCTCTAAGCCCCTGCCATTTCTTTAGAGGATATTAGAGTGGTAACTTCCTCATGGGTCACTCTGGGTTTTGTTTTGTTTTTTCCTCTTCTCCCTTCTCCACTGCCAGACCCTGCCACTTTGCACATCAGGACGTACAGCCTCTGTTTCTCCTGTAACAAGTATAGGCATTTTCAAAAAGGAAATCAGATCAAATCACTTACTGCCTTGCTAGAAAACAGAGAAACAAATCTGTTCAATTCAAAGTTTTCCCGGGGTGCCTGGGTGGCTCAGTCGGTTAAGCCTCCGGCTTCAGCTCAGGTCAGATCTCACGTTCGTGGGTTCGAGCCCCGCGTCAGGCTCTGTGCTGACAGTTAGCTCAGAGCCTGGAACCTGCTTCCGGTTCTATGTCTCCTTTTCTCTCTGCCTCTCCCCCTCTCATGCCTGTCTCTCTCTGTATCAAAAATAAATAAAACATTAAAAAAAAAAAGTTTTCCCCTCACACTTAGAATCAATTATGAAATCCTTACGAGGACCTATGAGGCCTCCTTCTTGAATCTCACTTCTGCCCCTTCTTGACTTGCCCAGGGCTCCAGCCTCAACAGCTCTCTCGTGCTTGGAACATGTCTAGTTCATTCTCACCCTAGAGCCTTGGCCCCTGCTCCTCCCTCTGCCCAGAATGCACTTCCCTCAGATCTTGACACAGTTCATTCTCTCATTTCCTCTGTGTCTTGGCCCATAGGTTACTACCCTCTTCATACCCAAGCTACCTCCACTGGGCTTTCAATTGTTCTCCAGTTCTTCGGAATAGAATTTCTTCAAAACACTTACTAATACCTCCTGCTGCTCGGGAATTTATTTCTTAATTGTGTTTCTCTGTCTTCTGCACTAGAATATTTCAGGCAGTCAGTATCAACTTGGCTTATTGCTGAAACCCAACCATGTAAACCAGTGCCTGGCACATAGCAAAAATTCAGCAAGTGCTCTTGGTTGGATGAATGTAGAGATGGACACATGTAGGATGAATGTTTAACTGAACAAAATATCTGTTTTATCTCCATTCATATGTACTGATTACATTTATTCTCCTTCAGATAGCATGAGAACATGAGCTTATTCTTGTTCTAATTAGGAGGTTGATTTATAAAAGGTTAAACTTCTTAAAATAATCTGTGGATTTTAATGTTACTAATTCAGGTGGAAGTTAGTCACCAGTTAGTTTGAGTTGGTTTTCTTAAGGTTTGATAGACTATGTGCACAGACATTCACTTATGAAACACAAGTAGAGAGAATCCTACCTAATCCTACCTAATCCATGAGTAGACTGGATGGTGGGCATTAGTGCTGATGGATTAGGATTTAAAGATAGTGATTTTGGGTAAAGTAAAGGAAAGTTTTCCATCGATGCTATTTTTGGGGGTTTTAGGGGAAGTTTTTCTTTCTGATTTTCTATATAACTTTGTTTCCATTACTATCCACCACTATCAGCAGGATGGGCTCGGTCTTTACAAACATTGTCACAACCTTCCAAACCAAGCATGGCTGTTTCCATTTCCCAAGTGTACAGATTGGCTCAGAGAGATACTAGATGTAAGCTGGCATAGCTGGAAAGTTATAGGTCAAGATTTTGATGGTCATCTCTCTGTCACCAACATTGGTGCCTTTTCTGCTGAGATATGTATTGCCTCTCTTTTTTATGTTGGTTATGAAAAATAACCCAAAAATAACATTTAGGAATTAAGGGTAGAGACTTCCTGCATATAAATACTTGGGTCTCGTGTAGTAACTTGCCTATCACTTTTGATTATGACGAGGCAGGCATAGATTTTAGAATTTTCCTTCTTATGTGCCCTTATGCCTTCCCCTCTTCTGTGTACCTCACTAAATTTCTGCCAGCCCAGTGGAAGAAACAAGATGTTTCCAATTATTTTCAGCACTCAAGTATGGTTGTGCAATGGATGCTTCTCATCTGATTGTCATTGTGTGATGCCGCTTCAGACCAAAAAGTCCTTTGGGATCTTGTCAGATGTCAGTGGTCCCTATTATCACATGGTGCGTGCTTTTACTAAATTCAAGAGTTTGTTCCAATGTTCTCTCCCCAGAGAGAAGCCTTCCCTATCATCAGCACCTTCCCCTCTATGGCCTTATCCTGTATTTTTTCTCACAGCTTCTATCGCTAACTGACCTTCTGTTGTATTCTTTTAATCTTTCTCTTCCACAAGAAGGAAATAATTTCCATGAGGACAGTGACTTAGTCTAATCCCCACTGTCTTCCCAGGGCCTAGGACAGAACCTGGCACATAAAAAGGCCCTGGGAGACTATTTATCCAATACATGAATGATGACTCCACTCTTTGACCACAAGGCTACACTGAGCTCCATAAGGAGGTGGGGATGGATCATCTCTGGCTTCAAGGCATTGCATAACTACCCAGAATCACTCCATAACAATGCCTTCATTCTGTGGTCATTAACTAACATCAATCAGCCAGGCTGGGGATGAAGTTTCCTAATCTGACCTGCTAGATAAAATAATCCTGTTCTAAATACGTGTTCTCAGCAATGTCAGAAGAGCTGAGGCTGATGACTCGCAAACTTTGCTCTTGCCAGTTGCTGGTGTTCAGTAGAGGCGAGCCTCAGCAGTACCTAAGAAATTCCCACCCCTAAATGTTAATGATGGCTGTCTTCTCCCAGTGCAGAGGATGTATTGCTGAATATCATTTTCTTAATTGCTGAACATTAATCTGAATCTTTTCTTAATTGCTGAGCATTTTACTCTCTCACAAAGTCCATTTAAAAATCTATGGTGCCACCTATCTCGCTTAAGATCCTATGGTAACAAACAAAATTTCTGAAAGGTCTAGGTACGCGTATTTTGACCATATGGTGTTTCTGAGGAAGTTCATTTAGACCCTGGTGAGGCAACAGTGAATGAGGTTAAGTCCCTGCCCATATAGAGATCATTTCAATTCTGTTGGAGAGAAAGGCATTTTTTCAAAAAGTGCAACATTTAGGGTTGAGTTGTAAAATTGCATATCCATAACATCACCATTGTTTTAGCTAGAAAGATTGTTCCTAGGTCACGTGCTGGAAAAATGGTATCTGTGCTTCCTCGGGTTCTCCAGAGAGATCAGAACTTCCAGATGTTTTTTTCCTGAACATGTTGGGGAGCGCTCATGTGCAAAGGGGTCTCTTCAGCCCCGGGCTCTGGCGTTCTAAGCCAGGGGTTGGGATTCATGATGTCGACCTTGCTGTGGATATGTTAGCTACAAATTCCACCAAGCCCCTGTTGCATATATTTGTTTACTCAGCCTGTAATAAATAGCTCAATCTACAGAGATTTCATCTGAACACAAACAGTCCCAGCCTTCAGAAGACTCTCCAGCAAAGCCCTGGGAGTGCGTGTGTATTTTGGAGTAATCATCTCCAGGCAACACTGGTTGGTCCTAGAAGTTGTCATTGCTGTCATCTTCCTGAGAAATTCTCCATCCTTTTGAATGCTCATAAATGGGCATTTTCATGCAGAGTACATCATTTTGAGTTGAATTTCAATAAGTCTTCCAGTGGCCGCCTGCCAGCCTGACAACGTCCGTCCTTGTGAAATGAGCCTCAGTGAGTCTGTTTGGAAGCATGTTGGCTTTGGTTTTAGCAACAGACTAGGCTGAGTCCAGAAAATATTTTGTGATATTTATTTTTATAGCATGAATGAGCAAAACATTCAAGAAAGTGCTGATGGGTCTCTAATTCTCAAACTCTAGCTTAGAAAATAGAAATTCGGATTCTTCATTTTACCTCCCAGCCCCACCCCATTCCTCCTTTTTTTCCCCCAATGGGGACTGATCTTGCTGGCTTTGGCAGAAGCAGGGATGTGTTGAAATGCTCTAAATTACAGTTAATGTGATATGATTCTGTTTATCCTTGTCCAACACTGTTGAACCTACCAATTTTTCCCTTCTTGGCGTCCCATGAATTAAGACAACCAGAGAATAGCCGGTTGGAAGACTGGGCCATTTTCTTTTTCAGTCAGAGTAAAAGACAAGCACAAGTGATGAATGCTGGCCCTAAAAAAAAAGGATTTTTCACTTTGACAAGGCGTTCAGAAAAAGCCCAAGATACTGCCCTATTTACATCTGAAGGAAAAGGGTTATGTTCGTGGATGTAGGGAACTGAAAGCTTGACTTAATTTCCAAGGGGGGATTCACACCAATAAAGTTTAAATGGAAAATGTTGATGGCCTCACAGCTATGACCTGAATACTAAAGAGACAGCTGCCATTTTTGAATTTCCCATTCAGAACTGGAAGGATCACCTCAAGCAGATAGTCACTGATAGGGTCTCATTGCCTTATACTTGGCTCATTAAAGAGCACTGTACCATCAAGGGCCAGCATCTTGAATATAAGTGACTCAGGCACTAACTGTCATGGTCATGGTGCTAAATGGCTAATGTGACTAAATTATTCAGCTGCCAACCCCTGGGTTTGTTGGTAAGATATGGGATTTATCGGATTTTTATTAGAAGTCAAAGAATTAATAGAGTTTTGCTTTCATGTCAATTGATGTTTTGAGAAGGGACTGTACTTGGAGCAGTAGAATTCTTTTGGGAGAAGGTTAAAACAAATCCACATATGTGGTCATAACTAATAATCATAAATCACTAGGGGGAAAAGGTCCAAACTGAGCATTTTGAGATATGATTTGCTTTGACTATTTCACAATCTAATTTAGGTTTGATTAAATGAACGAGAGTGAATGGCAATGGCTTTAAAGAACAGTAGAGAAAATTTTAGGGAAAAATCCATTCTATCTTACAGTTAATAATTGGCTTTAAAATTGCATAAGAGGTGGTTAGGAAAATGTAATGTGAATTTAAGAAAAGAGGTCAAAGGGGACGCCTAGGTGGCTCAGTCAGTTAAGTGTCTGACTTCAGCTCAGGTCATGATCTCATGGCTTGTGAGGTGGAGCCCCACATCAGGCTCTGTGCTGACAGCTCAGGGCCTTGAGCCCACTTTGGATTGTGTGTGTGTGTGTGTCTCTCTCTGCCCCTCCCCAGTTCACATTCTGTCTCTCTCTCTCTCCTTTAAAAATAACTAAACATTTTTTTTAAATGAAAAAGAAAATTAAAAGAAAAGAAAAGAGGTCAGGAATGGGCACTTTAGGGTTTTCTAAAGCAGAGACTTATGCTACCTTGTGTGCTTAGAAATGACTGGTGCTCAAACTCCCCTCTCCCCTCCTCACAACTTTTCTGTGATGGTTCTTATGACTCAAATTCTCTGCACTTGTTTGGTGCCTTACATATTTGCATATATTCGATAAACAAGTGGAGAACTTAATAATTTGCCAAATACTGTTCTAAGTGCTTTGCAAATATCAATCCCTCATGACCAGCCCATGAGTTAGGTGCTCATATTTTCATCTTGACACCATTTCCCTGGGGAAATAGAAGCATTTGGTGGTTATTCATCTCTTTAAGCTCTCACAGATTCAGCACACACTCATGGAGCCCTTACTAAGCACAGACACTGAACCAGGTGCTAGAGGCCCAAGAGGACTGTGACTTAGTCCCCTCCTTCAAGGCAGTTTTGGAATGGTAGAGAACATGCATCTAAATAAGAACGCACAGTAAAAAATGGTAAGGGAGTGATAAAACTGCATATAAAGTTCTCTCCCGGACACAGCAGCAGCTGAATGCACCTGCTAGCAGGGAGCACTTTTGTGCATGTGATGCTATACGTCAGCCACGCCACGTGTATTTCCTTTACTCTGATAACAACCCATCGGTTTCAACGATATCCACTGAGAGGCACAGTGCCTATGGTTATAAGACTTGATTCTAGTCAGATAGACAAGCATTCATCAAAAATATCACAGAATATCAATGAGATGGGACAACTATGGTAAGCCTACTAAAACAGTGACAGAGCTAGAGGAGCACACCCTGGGGAGATGTGACCACTCAGGAAGACAGATGTGACCATCTGAGGGTCAAAGAGGAATTAGCAGGTGAGATGCAGGAAGAAGGGAGATGAACAGTGTGCAGGGAACTGGACAAGCTGAAAGCAAGTCAGGAGAGGGCAGCCCCAGAAGTCCCTTGGAAGCCCTGTGGGGAGGGATGTTGTCCTCACCACAGTACTGAGAAGCCATTGGAGTGTGTAACATCTTGAAGGTCATAGTGTTGATTGGCATTTTTAAAGATGACGTTGGCTGCGTTGTAGAGGGTGCATTATAGTGGGCCCAAAATGCATTATAATAGGAGATTAGATACTAATCTATTACTATTATCAGATACTAATCTAGATACTATTGGAAAGAAATACTAGTATGGTGGCTGTAGAAATGTACAGAAGGCAAAGATCTGAGAGATACTTTGAAAGTTCAACTGGCAGGATTGCCTCTGGTAGATACGGGAATTGTTCAAGGATGACCAGTTTTACAGATGGGAAAACAATGGACAGAGAGAGATTGATTAACGCTCCCAAGGACACAGAGCTGCTAAGAGAATCCATCTCACTAGAGCTCCTTGGCTGCTGAGGGAGCATTTTTACTCTCTGTTCTTTGAGAACAAAGAAGAGGGAACTAGAAACCTTGGCTGGGGAAGCTGAACCAAATTCTAAGATGGAAAGAATATTTGCTCTGGGTTTTGCAGAATGAGTGAGGGACAGAAAATGAGGGAAAGATGAAATTGTGTAAAAGCAAGCAAGATAAGGGGACTTTGAGGAGTGAAGGAAACTATATCTTGATTTTGGTGGTAGTTACAAGAGTGCATACATTCATCACAACTCACCAAACTACTTACAGTGGGTCTACTTTAATAAGCATTCTTGGTGCCTAAACCTTGGTCCCTAATACCTTTGTCCACTGATAGGAACCAGGGTTCTTCAAAGACATGACTGCTTCTGGGGCTGGAACTGGTTTGTGCAAGATGAGGCCGGAACATTTTGTTGTGCTAGAAAGTAAAGAAGTGATTAAAAAAAAAATAGGCAAGAGAATCATAGACAACTTGAAGGGGTTCTTTTGGCCAAATCGGAGGAAATTTGGGCACCAAAATAATTAAGGCCAGTCATGAATTATAAATCATTGAGAAAAACAGGAAAATATGAGTCTGTGCTTCTAATAAATACATAAATGGGACAGGAGAGGAGGCCTTATCTACAAAAGAAGGCTGGCTGTGGGCCAGTGTGTTTAGAGGGGGTGCTGGGAGTTGGGAAATCATTAGTTTGCATCCACTGTAATAAAGTTTTGTTCATTCAAGAATCATGAAAGGACACAACTGAATCCACAGGGATATTTTGAGGAGGAGCAGCAGCATATCTAAATGATCTCAAAGAATCTTCCCATGAATTGCTTATGAGTTAGTCACAAAGGACACGGTATTGAGTATACAGTGGAGATACTGGATAACGCTTTGGGTGACTAACATGAGCATCCACAACGGGGCAGATGTGACTGTGTGTCTCCAGATGTAATATTCATATCCCTTGTTCCAGTTGTTGAATCGAAATAGGATTAAAACAAAGGATATCAAGGTGTAAGTCTCAAATGAAGGGGAAGACAATTAGCCAATGAATTTATTTTTAAAAATGCTCATTCTAGTAATCAGGAAAATGCAGTTAGAGCAATGCAGTATTGATTTTTTTCAGACTGCTGTTACTTAAATGATCAATGATTTGATAAGGGCATGGAGACAAGTGGAAATTTTCATTCGGTTTGCATGAATGTAACTTGCTAAATCTTTTTAGAAGCTAATTTTGTGCTATTTATCTATGGTAAATATCCTTACCCTTGGAGTAACCTCATGTCTAGAACTTGATCTTAGAATACTCCAGTATTTATATGCAGAAGAACATTTATTCTAGTGTTGTTTGTGATAGAAAGCAATTAGCAACTGTACCAATTATCTATTGCTGTATATAAAATTTAGGGGCTTAAAAAAATTTTTTTTTAATGTTTTTATTTATTTTTGATACAGAGAGAGACAGAGCATGAGAGGGGGAGGGGCAGAGAGAGAAGGAGACACAGAACCGGAAGCAGGTTCCAGGCTCTGAGCTGTCAGCACAGAGCCTGACGTGGGGCTCGAACCCACGAACGTGAGATCTGACCTGAGCCGAAGTCAGAGGCTTAACTGACTGGGCCACCCAGGCGCCCCTAAAATTTAGGGGCTTAAAACAACACACATTCAGTGTCTCAGTTTCTGTGGATCTGGAATCCACGCACAGTTTAGCTGGCCCTCTGCTTCAGAGCCTCTCACAGGCTGCAATTAAGGTATTGGCTAGGACTGGAGACTCATCTGAGACTCCAATAAGGAAGGATCTGCTTCCAAACTCACATGGTTGTTGGCAGGATTCTGTTACTTGTGGGCTGGTGGCCAGAGGCTGCCCTTAGTTCCTTGCCGTGCGGGCCTCTCTATAAGCCAGCAAAGAAAAGAATCTACTAACAAGAGTTAGCAATCTCTTCTAATCTAATCATCTCTTCTCCTTTGACGTCTCCTCTCCTTTGCTTTACTCTGTTGACTAGAAGCAAATCACTGGGCCAAGCCACTGTCAAGGCAGGACAGTTACATAAGGGCATATAAATACCCGATCACAGAGGACCATCTCAGAGTCAGCCCACCATGAAGCCCAAATGGCCAACAAGAAAGACAAGGTTTAATAATTCAGAGCAGTTCCACACCACGGGAAACTCTTCAGGAGTAAGCATGATGTCTGTCACTATGTTGTGTGCAAAGGCTTGGAGAGATTTTTCCAAATCTATTGCTAAGGGATAAAGCAAACAAAGCTATTTTGCAAACAAATATGACACCATTTGTGTAGAAACAAGATATTTTTCAGAAACGCAGCATGGTTACGTGCGCACATACGTGCCTCCAGATACAAAGGGAAAAGCTTGGGAGGAGACAAATCCAATCCATCGATGGTGGTTACCACTGAAAAGAGAGTGGGTTCAGGGTGGAGGTGGAAAATAAGGAGCAAGTTTCTCATTTTATTCATCAGACTTACTTATTGTTTGAGGGGTTTTTTTTCATAGTGGGAATATATTTGTGTATTCTATAGTTGGTTTCTAAAAAAGAACTTGTACTGGGAAGCTGGGGCTTGGGTCCAAGGCATTAACTTTTGAAAGTGTAGCATGCTATCCATCCGTGTGTCCCAACAGTGCCTTTTTATTGTGCATGTTCTAAAGGTTTGCTCAGTTTTCCATCACAGCTTTTTCTCAGATGTTTGCGACCATGCTCACAACAAGGAGGCTAATAAGGGCTCTGTTGTCCTAGACCCGGAGCTGCTCTGGAAATACACAAGTAAGGAGGCAATGAACTGGCAGCTGGATCCTATCGAACACTCTTCTTTCCCAGACACAAAGGAAGAACCACAGTAGCCACCCAGAGCGTAGCCTGGTGCTGTGGGGCACTTCTGGGAGGCCACAGGAAGGGATGTGGGACAAATAGTCCCTGTTGTGGTTTGTCTTTTTGTCGGTTCCATGACCCATGCTGTCATCAGAAGACGAGCCCAGGCTCCCGCGGTGAAGGCACAGTTGAAGAGCCATCACTTGCGGGTGACCTTGGGCCAGCTTTCTCATCCCTTTGTACCCCCGTGGCCTCATCTGTAAAGTGGTGGCGGTGATCATCCTGCTCTCCGAGCTTTGCTGTGAGGACTAGATGAGCCCGCACAGCCGAGGCCCTTGGCTCAGTGCCCGGAACATGTTAGGCATTCCAGGAAGGTTAGCAGCTGCTCTTGTTGATGTTGTTGTTTATGGTTATCAACAAAACTTGGCATTTACTAAAAACTTATTGGGTTCCCATTCCTAGCTCTGTGATACGTGCTTTCCATGCTTTATATAATGGAAGCTGCCCAACTTTCCAGAGTGGAAGCTGCCCTAATCTCCCTACTTTACAGACGCAACTCTCAGGCTCAGAGAGGTGAAGGTAGTTCCTCACGTTCACAGACTGGGAAGCAATGACGCCAAGATTTGAACTCAGGTTTGTGTGTCTTGGAAGCCTCCCTTGACAGCGGTTCTCCATCGCTTCCTGAGAACCACATTATTTTGCTCTCAGGCTGTGAGCAAAGGTCCATCAAGCATTGGAGAGCTTCGGGATGGACCAGAGCACTTAGGAGAGGAGTAGGCGGAGGTCTCTGCTGTAGAGACACAACAGGAATGTGAGGAGAAATGGATGCATGAACAGTTGGTGTGGGAGGCTATTCATAACTTCGTCAGAAATCAACCAATCCAGGAGATCAAAAAGTAGATAAAGATCAATTGAATTTGACTTATACATTTAGCATGCTTGATGTGTGTATATATAAAAATATTTGCATGGAACAGAGAATACCCATTCTTGTCACACAGATGAAATATTTACAAAAATTAACCAAGATTTTTTTCCTTTCATCTGTTGGTAGAGAGAATGCCACAAAACTCTAAGACTTCAAGGAGAGCCATTCAAAATGAACTTTCTGGAGTGTATTCTGTGTGAACTCCCAGATATGTTTACATATACATGTCTTGTTTCATTTTAATGGATAACAAAAATACCATCATCATTTTACCTCTGAGGCAACCAAGGATTGGACAATAATCTACCAAAGGTGCACCATTGGCAAGTCATGGTGCTGAGTAGGAGACCACAGGCAGCTGCCTTGTTTGCAGGTATAGTCTTTCTGTGTTCCATGACTGCTCAGGAGTCAGGTTCAGGGAGATTTTAATGGAAAAATGCTTCTTTTTTTAAAATACATTTTTAAATGTTTATTTTGAGAGAGAGAGAGAGAGAGAAAGAAAGAGAGAGAATAAGTGGGGAATGGATAGAGAGAAAGGGAGAGAGAATCCCAAGCAGGTTCCCTGCTGTCAGTATGAGCCTGACGCGGGGCTTGAGCCCATGAACATGAGATCATGACCTGGGCTGAAATCAAGAGTTAGATGTTTAACCAGCTGAGCTACCCATGTGCCTCCATGGAAAAAAGTTTCTTGACGTAAGTTTTCCAGATACCCTTCTTTTCCTCAAAAGGATGCAAGCCTGATAATAAAAAAGACAATGACAGGTGTTAGCAAGGATGTGCAGATGAAACCTTTTTACATTGCTGGTGGGGATACAAAATGGTGCAGTCATTTTGGAAAACAGTTTGGCAGGTCTTAAAAATGTTAAACATGAAGGAGACATATGATCCAGAAACTCCACTTCTAAGTATGTTCACACGTCCATACAAAATCTTGTACATGAATGTTCACTAGAGCATTACTCATAATATCCAAAAAATAGAAACAACCCAAATGTCCATCAGCTGACAAATGGGCAAACAAAGATATATCTGTACAAGAGATTAAAAGGAATAAAGCACTGATGCATGTTACAAAATGCATGAACTGGAAAATATGCTAAGTCAAAGAAACCAGTCACAGAAGATCAGATATTGTACAAGTGTGTTTACATGAAATGTCCCAAAAAGGCGAATCCACAAGAGACTGACAGTAGAGGGGCTGGTTGCCTAGGGTTCTAGGATGGACAAACAGGGCAAACGGGCATGCCTACTGATGTGTGCTGTGCATGGGGTTTCTTTGTGTGGTAGTGGGCAGCGTCTAAAATCAGATGATGATGACGGTTGAACAAATGTGAATGCACCCAACCTACTGAATTGTTCGCTTAAAAAAAAAAGGCAAATTTTATGGTTTGTAAATTACATCTCAATAAAGCTGTTAATGACAACATCACAAGGAATGTAAGCCTGACTTGCCAGAATGCCTTGCCTTCTGAACATGGAATGGAGCCGCTCCTGTGATTTCTTACGCGTGGGTGGGTACTTCCTGGGGGAGATGCCAGTGGAGAAATCAGCAAAGACCTAAGAACAAGGCATCGGAGACTTAAAAGTTGAGAGCCTCAAGTGTACCTCAGCAATGAAACAGATTTGGGCAAATGCACCTAGGATATTCTAGATGAAAGGAACGGTGTGAGCCAGGCTCCAGAGGTGAAAAGCCAGGAACGGAAAACATCGATCAGTGTCATTTGAATTAAACACAGGAGACGTACCACAGTTTTTAACCGTACTTGCAAATACAGATATAAATGGCTTTTGGATAACTTTTGTATTGGAAGTCAAAGGCAAATTAATACAAAAACTTAATAGAAGTCCATGTCATGAGTTAGTAGGCAATGTTTATTCTCCCAGCAAAATGTATTGATAATGGCTTCCATGGAGAAATTAAATATGGATCTGGAATTGCTAGTAGCACTTAATTTAATCCTAGTATGTCTGAAAATAATCCTAATGCGTCTGCTTTCAGTAATCATATGGGCTTTCTCTTTGGCTGGAAGGCTAATACAGGGTGGCCACAAGCAAGCCAAGCTCAGATTGGTCAAGTGTCCTGTGGCGCTCCTTAGGGCAGACATCTGCCCCCTCAGGGAAGAGCCCTCACCGGGCAGGTAGCCCAAGCACTGGCTCCTTTAGAGCCCTCAGCGCAGATGATTCATCCCAAGCCCAGGGCAATCCAGGAATCCTTTAATAGAAAGATACCTTAAAAAGCTTCCGGATCCTCTACCCTCTGTTGGCATGTCTCAGCAAGCTTAATATCCTTTACATTTTCTACTTTTGGTTCTCTGCTCAAAAATTCTACGGTTCTCCATGTCGAGCCACTAAAAGCATTAGCGAAGAATAGAATATTTCAAGGTCTCATTAAATTTCCTACCTCCATTTAAGACCAGAATAAAGCTCATTATGTAAGGATGAGTCCTGCTCTTTCCAGAGACTGAATCAAGAGAGAGAACACAGGTATGGCCACCAATTAAGAAGTCAGTAGATAATTGAGGAGATAATGAATGAGTGAGGAGAAATCTCACACCTGCCAAACATGAGATCTTGCGTAAGCAGAGGGACCATGTGGATGCCCCAGGTGTGCAGGCCAAGGGGGGAATGGGGGCAGCGAGGGCTGAGAACATGCATGGTCGCTTCTTGCAATCAGACTTCCTGGGAGAAGAGGTTTGGGTTCCGCCTGCCCACAAAGCAAGACTCGGGATCAGCATTCTGAAGGCTGGCAGCAGGGGCGAGGGGGGCGGTCCAGAAGATGGTCTGGTGGAGAACTGGGGAAGAGAAAGTGAGGGGTGATACCTAGTAGGGCCAGATGGCCCACCAGGATGCTCAGTTCTGTTTAGGAGTCAGCAAAGAAGGGGCCACCCCGCCGGAGCCCCCTCTCCACAAAAGAAGCAGACAACAGAGAGAGAGCAGTTTTTATATGCTTATCCAGGATTTTGACATTAGAAAATGGTATTGAAATTGTAGCATAATAGAGGTTTGGGGACTGAGCTTGTTGTGTATGATGCACATGTATGTACATGGAGGGTGGGTGTCTGTGACCATGAGTGAGAGGAGAGCGTGGGTGAGTTATGCACGTGTACATGTGTGTGCACAGGTGTGGGTGTGAGGGTGTAATGGGCACATGTATGTAGGTGTGTGTGTGTATATGTGGCAGGTGTGCGTGTGTGTGTGTGTGTGTGTGTGTGTGTGTGTGTGTGTGTGTGTATGTGTAGGGGTCAACAGAGCTCCATACCCTTTTTATTGCTTAGGGTTACTGAAAGTCATGATCTGACGGAGGTTCTGTCCCTGGTACTATGTCTGTGGCCAACATCACGGTGGCCGCCTGCTCAGTGATAAATTCCACCTCCGAGGGCCTATCCAAGCCAGGTGCTTTCCACACATCGTTTCTGAATGTCCTCCCAAGCCGCCAGGAGATGCAGGCTGTGAAGCCCCAGCTCACAGCTAAGGAACACGAATGAGGCTGTGGTCCCCTCAGCTGTGTGGCTGGAATTCACACCCTGTGTTGCCAGACACCAAAGCCAGGCTCTATCTAGGGCACCAGGACTTGATGACAAAAGGCTTTACTGAATTCTTTGATGGGAAAGAAGTGAGGAAGACCCCCCGCAGGGAAGGCTTGAAGGGGAAGGGGCATGAGGATTGGGAAACGGGATAAAACAATGCTGTTTTATTTATTCCACATTTGAGTCTCACAGCTGAGCCAGTTGTTTGGGGAGTTCCTTCTTCAACAGTAGCTGGGGCCGAACTGTCTCAAGTGCGTGATAGGGAAAGAGGAAAGGGGTGGTGGCAAGTGCTCTTTGGCCTCTCAAGTCAGAGAAATACGGTTTTCGCTGACTCACACAGACAGGTTCCTGGGGCTATCTGGGGATGGAACCTCCAGGCAGGCTGATTTGAACTGCTTCCAAACGGATACCAGGCTTCAAAGAGTTGGCCCCTGTGGGGCAGAAGCCGAACCTGAGTGTGGGGAAGGGGACAAGAGGGCTGGAATTCAGGCAGCCCTCCCCTCCCCCAGGCCCTGGAGGGTTTGTTTAACCCCTCAGGGGTGCTGTGTGCCTTCCTTGTCAAGGTGGTTTGTGGCTTAGTGAAGCGATATTTATAGAGTGCTCTGTGATTCTTGGGCGAACATTCGTTTTCTAAATGAATGATCAAATTTGTTAGCAATGAGTAACTAACCCGTCTACATTTATTTTGTTGATAATACAAATTTACAAGGTTTTAATTGCCAGTTTTAAAACCCCAAAAACCCATACATAAATACATGGGTAATAAAATATCTTCTCACTGTGCCCTTGACTTCTGTAGTTACATGAGGGCTTATGAGGAGGGTCTTGAAGGAGGTTTCACATGTAATCACAAAACTTGCCATAAAAGGATGAAGGGCCAGAAACCGTCTAATTTAAACGTGGTTGGTGGTAACTTCATGTGTTTTAACCAGAATACTCCCACCTATAACTATTATTAATAATTTTCTTTGTAATGCTTATTAACGTGAGTAACGATCTCCCTTGATTTCTCTTGTTATCTCATGGAATGCCCTACAGTGTTGCTGCTTACAGTTTGGTCCCCAGACAGCAGCATGGGTGTTGCTTGGTAGCTCCTTAGAAATACAGGATGTCAGACTCATCACTGAGTCTGAATCTGCATCATAACAAGATCTCCAGGTGATTTGTGTACACATCAAAATTTGCTGTCTGCTGCATTGAGGTGGTTATGTCCTCTCCCATTTCACAGTCAAGGAAACTGAGTTTCAGAGAAGTTCAGTCCCACAGCCAAGCTGGATTTGAAGACAGTCTGTTGTAGTCAACTCAGCCATCAGCCAGATGCTGCAGGTGTACAGGGTCCACACAACAGTCCAGAAGCATGGACTTGCAAGGACAGTGATGACAGTCCTGCGCCCCCAAAGTAGTGACTTCACTCGGCACTGGTCCATGGGTTGTATACTCAGCTGCCTGGACCTCCATCCTTTAGACCTGTGGGGGGCGGGGGGAAAGCTCGTGATGTCCAATCTCTGCACAGCACGCCTCAGGGACACTGAGGGATATCTTAGAGTTGTGACCGAGGGTGGTCTCAAGTAACATTCTCCTTCAATGGCAAAAATGATGGTCGACTTATTGCCTCAAAAAAACCAAAAAATCCTATTTTAGAACAGTGATATGAATCCCAGAAAGTTACAGAATGTCTGGGACCCAAGTGAAATGGTAACTTGATCATATTCATTAATAGCAATTTAACAAATACTTACTGTTTACTATGTGTCAGGCACTACCCTGAGTGCTGAGAGTAAAGAAAGGGTGCAAAGAGGAAGGAGGCTTAACAAGTAAGATGATTTGTACCTTCCCTGTATCTCTTCACCGGACCCAAGAAGAAGGCAAATCCGTTCTCTGCCTTAAATATAGATTGGATCCACGTAATTGTCAGTTAAGGGGAATTCATGCAAATTACCCAAAGTACCTGAGCTCACTGTTCCCTCTGTGATGGTGACCTTCACTTAATCTGCTCTCACTCTGAGTGCATCTACATCATCTAAGACCAGAGGCCTCCATTTATCAGACTGAGCATTTTTGATGTCAGTCGAGTCATATTCTAACTATGAAGAGCCCCTGGAGGGCCTGGCCCATATTGGGCATCCTCAAAGAACTCTTGTGGCACTGTACTAAGCAACCCCCAGACTCGCTTTGCCTACCTGTCAAGTGGGTAGGTAAAGATCCTCTTTAGTGATGCAGAAAGATGTGTGACTTGGGTGACCAGAACGTATGTGGGTGCTTTAGGAAAAAACTGGCCTGCATTCCTGAACAGACCTCTCCGTTCTGAACACTCTGGAAGAATGGCTTTCAGACAGCCCTCTCCTTCTGCGCCTTATTGAAATCATTCGGGGTGCCTTCTGAGACCAGGGCCCTCCAAATTTATGACCTGTCAGCTGACACTTTCCCTCAAGGGTAAAGTTCCTCCACAAGGAATGCCCTCCTTGAGTTCCATTTTCAAAGAGTTGCATGGAGGCTGGGGGAGGAGAGACTCACTTTTCCAATGGAACCACAAACAATGGGACTTACATGGGCCAAACCCCATCCAAAGCTCTGAAAACTACCCCTGGAGGCTCTCTGAGGAATGGGGCAAACAGACAAAGACCCTTCACAATTGCTCTTTGTTTCTAATTTTATTAGAAATCATTTTAGGATTATTGAATGAATAGGCATTTAGGGATTTCATTTCATCTTTCTGGGTGTCCCCTTATTAGATTCATGGAGCCTAAACCAAACCCAGCCCACCCAATAAACAAACCTTGGAGGTCTGGGTCACTACCTGGCTCTGTCCTTCACAGATTCAAAACCTAGTTAAGGGGCAGCATTAGTTGTGGGATTTGAAAGTGGGCAGAGTCCCAGTGAGATCCCTGCCCTTAGGGGATCTTGGGTAAGGTAATTGATGGCAAATATCAGGCTCAGATGGTGAGGATGGACGGTGTCCCGTGATTTAGACACAGAGGTCTGGTCTACTCTAAGGTTGGGATATTCCTTCCACGTGTACATGGATTTCCTGGAAAAGGTAGATACAAAAAAAAGTATATCTATGAATATGGTTTAGAATTTCTTAGCATACAGAGTGAAGAGATGTTTGGTGTGTGTGTTTGTGTGTGTGTGTGTTTTCTCTAGCACTGACAAGGCAGACGTTGTCTCCACTCCCAATAGAAGTTATATGACATTAGTTTAGAGAAGTGGCATAAAAACAAAAAGTAAAATGACAATGTGAAATGTGGTAATTACTAGGAAATGATCATAGTACTGTTTTCATCAATGTTTCCTTTTTTTTTTAAAAATTGCAACTTTGTGTGTAAAACATACATTAAGTCCAAGTCTTCGGAGCAAGAGTAAGGTTTGAGAACAGAGCATCAGGTGGACAGAAAAGATGGGGTTGAGTGAGTGAGTCATCCGGGAAGACCTCTCTGAGGAGGCAGCAGTTTGCTTGTGATCTGGAGAATCAGGGCTTAGTTATGAAAGTCATGGGCAGCAGACTTAAAGGGAGACAACAGAACATGTGTGGCCTTCAGTGGAACCAAGATCCGAGTATGTTCCAAGAACTGGAAGATCGTCCGTGAAGCTGCAGTTGCATTGCAGTCGTGGAGAGGGGAGCAAGCTGAGATGGCATTGGAAAGGACAGGGAGATCTAGATCATTCGGTTTACGTGGTCCATCCATGAGCTATCAACATGATCCGCCTGAAGTTTTAATAGCAGCCCTCTTGTGCTGTCTGGGTAACACGACTTAGGGAGTTGACGGAGAAGCAAGGAAGCTTTAAAAGCTCAAGTAGTTGAGACCAATGTTGGCCCTGGTCCCTCATGATGGAGCTGAATAGAAGCAACTCAGAATTTGCTTTGGGTATTAGAGGGCATAAGATTTGTTGATTCGAATGGATATTGGTAGATTTTCAAGGATGCTACCAGGTTTTTCAGTCTGACCTCTTGAGTGGATCAGTAGACCAAAATTAGCTAAGATTGTGGGAAGACCTGCTTTGGGGGAAAGGCAAAGTGCCAACAGAGAGCCCATTATCCTGGAGTCATGAGTGTGCAGGAACCAGAAGAGCTGCTCTGGTCAACATGTTACTGTTGCTGTTGTTGTTATTGTTTTGGTTCGTCAGGAAAAAGCTGTTCTGAGTGATGAGTGATGTGGTGAACGCAGGTGGAGTCTGGCACAGTTGTTGGATATCCTTCATCTTTACCTCATCGGATACAGGACACCGTCCAGTTTATAGGGCAGGGTCTGCTGACCAATCTGTGTTGAAGCCCTTCTCTTACCAGGTACCGGTATGGACACTGTCAGGACATATTGAATGACTAGGTAGCAAGAACCAATTACACCAATTTCCTTCAAGTTTTTTTCTTTCCTCCTTTAAATTTCAATGCAAGCATCGTCAATGAAGCCAAAAAGCATTGTCTTTTACAGTGGCCTCTTGCACTGTTCTTAGATGCTATGCAGATGCCTGTGGCAGGGAAGACTCAGACTTCCTCTAGAGTCTGGAGTCTTATCCACGTGGCAACTCCCAGTTAAATGGGGCAGACATGAAAATTTGCAACGGGATAAATATTCTATCCACAAATCTTGTTCACCACTTAAATACTTGACAAAAGTAGCCTTGAATTTTGCACGCGGACGGTCTGAGCTGTGGACTACTAAAGGTAACACTCTCTTGATGGGAATAGGATCTCAATTCCAGAGCTCATTTCAAATATCATTGGGTCCAAGGCCAAGTGCCTTGTGTCATTGGCCGGTCACACCATACTGAGAACGCCCATTACAGAAAGATCTTTATTGCATTTTATCTCTCTAAAACAGCAACCCATTTTGGCAGCTGGAGCTGCCTTCTCTGGATCCAGTTAGTCCCTATAAGAGAGGCTCAGGTTACTGACAGTCAATCAGGACACAGGTGGAGCCAGTCTGTGCCCCCCTTCCGCGCGCCCCCCCCCCAACAGCCCCCTGGCCTAGGCTAAATGGGGATTTAGAGGACCTCCTTGGGATTTGTCAGGAAAAAAAAATCACATTTTGAGTGGGAAGAAAGTAAATCCAGAATCCAGGAAGCGAGAGATAGCTTCTAATAATAGGCTCTTCCCTCTGTACTGGGCTTTGCATTTCACAAAACATATACATGACTCTATTTGTTCCCCCCTACAAAATATCCTGTAAGAAATATATTAATTTTCTCATTTTACAGATTTGGAGAACAAGGCTTACAAAAAAAGAAAGTAATTTGACCAAAGGTGCAGACTAACAAATGGGACTTCAATTCAGATTTGACTTCAAATCTAACCTTTAAGGGCAAACTTTATGGAAAGTAGAAAAGAACCAAAATTTACTGTGTTTTACCTTGTGCCAAACCCAGTGCAGTGCTGGGACAGAGAAAGTTCGTGTTTACAGCTCTATTTGTCGTAGCTGATACTACTGAAGGCATGATGTTTAAAACAAACAAATAAATATAAACCAATGACACAAGAGTTGAAAACGATACTGGAATGTACATGTGGCCTCCATCATATTTAGTGAAACTATAGGAATGATTTAGAGCAAGGGTCAGCCCATGGGGGGGGGCAAATCTACATGTTTTTGTAAATCACAGCTGATTAAAACATTGAAACATGTTATTTGGGTGCATCTAAACGACTTTTGTGCTGCTGTGACAGTACTGACTGACTGCAATAGAAACCCTCACAGCCTGAAATGTTTACTGTATAGCCTTTGACAGAAAAAAAAATTGCTGGCCCCTGATTTAGAAGAGTTTTTTCATCTTGACATCTCATCATAAACTCATTCTTTTTTTTTAAATGTTGGTTTATTTTTGAGAGAGAGGGGACAGAGAGAGGGACAGAGGATCTGAAGCACGCTCCATACTGACAGCAGAGAGCCCAGTGTGGGGCTTGAACTCACAAACCATGAGATCATGACCCAATCTGAAGATGGACCTTCAACCTACTGGGCCACCCAGGTGCCCCGATGAACTGATTCTTGAAGGTCTTTTTAAATAGGAATTGTAGTGAATGGTAGATTACAAACTGGCTAAAAATATAACTTAGGATTTAAAGTCCTTGGATAAGATCTCAGGGACATCCTCTGAATGTGACGTTCGAGGTGTCTGGAGCGTGGCATAAATGTCTGAGAAGAGTAAAAAGAATTTATCCACATGGTATCTGTTGGTGTCACCTTCATGGCTGCAACAACGGAGCAAAGGAGTTGTTATAGACTGGATGTGTGTACCCCTCCTCAAGTTCATATGGTAAAACCCTAATCCCCAGTGATGGAGGTGGTGCCTTTGGAAGGTGACTAGGTCATAAGAACAGAGGTTCGTGAATGCAGTCAGTGTCCTTATAAAAAAGACTCCAGACAGGCACCTGGGTGGCTCAGTTGGTTGAATGACTTCGGCTCAGGTCATGATCTTACAGTTCGTGAGTTTGAGCCCCACGTCAGGCTTTGTGCTGACAGCTGAGCCTGGAGCCTAGTTCAGATTCTGTATCTCTCTTTCCCTCTGCCTTTCCCCCTGCTTGTGCTCTGTCTCTCTCTCTCTCAAAAATAAATATTAAAAAAAAAAAAGAGACCTCGGAGAGCTCCCTCATCCCTCTGCCGTGTGAGGACATGGCAAGACCACCCTTAATGAACCAGGAAGTGGGCTCTCACCAGACGCCAAATCTGCCGGCATCTTGACGTTGGATTCCAAGCCTCCAGAATTATGAGAAGTAAATGTTTATTGTTTAAGCCGCCCGGTCTATGGTATTTTGTTATGGGAGTCCAGACAGACTAAGACTGGAATGCATTATTCAGGGTTGGTTAAGTGTTCAGGAACAACTGTCATCTCTTGGTGTCCTACCTTCCTTTCTCACGTCACAGTCCAATATAAAAGGGGCGCTGTGCTTCCCGCGGTCACTTAGCGGCCCAGGTGCTTTGTGTGTGGCTGTACCATCTTTCAGGGCCTCAGAGACTTCCGCTTGATCCTTTGCTGTATCCAGCAGGAGAAAGGGGAGGAAACCTGAGCAACAGGGCAGGAAATTTTAGGGGCTGTTCCTAGAAGTAATACATATCCCTTTTGCTGACATTCCGTGGGGAATTAGCCACATGTCCTTATGTGCAATTGGGAAATGCGATTTAGAAGCATGCCAAAGATGAAGGGAACAGAGACATTGGTGAAGAACTAATAAGATTCTGCCTCAGTGATCAGTAGGGGTCAAGTTAAGTGGTTTTGATTTACATGCTCTTTACATGCTTAGGAGTCTACTTCCTTCTATGTTCTTTTCTCGGTCTCTTCTTCTTTCCCCTCCTTATTCCTCCTTTTCTTCCTTCTTTCTTTCTTTCTTTCCTTCCTTCCCTCCCTTTCCCCTCCCCTTTCCCATTTATTTATAGTCTTATATGTGTAGCCTGGTTCTTGGTCATGATGACTACCAAAAAAAAAAAAAAAAAAAGCTAAGACTAATCCCTATCCTATGATCTGTATTCCTAAGTTTACCTAAATTGATAGAGGGGAAAAAATAGATACAAATAGATGCGTGAATCCTACCCCCACTATAGCAACAGTGATGGGGAGTGGAGCTTGGACGCAGGGCTCGAAGGCAGCATGGATTGAGAACACTTGGCTTATGCATGTGTGAGTTTAAAGTGGTGTTTAATTAAAAAGTTGCAAGCTCGTGAAACAAAGGGTTTTGTTTGGCTCTCCCTTGTATAATCCCAGTTTCTAGGAAACAATAACTTGTGATTGATAGGTTCCCTTTTCACAGAAGTATGGAAGTTATATGTAGCTCATGCTTAGATGAAAAAAAAATTCCCTGATGGTAACTCATTATCTGTCTGGCTAACAAAGGACAAATTCTGGAACGTCTTTCTTTGCCGTTTCATATTTATGACACATCCTGTTGGTAAAACATTATTCTCAAGGCGGGCTCTGGAGTTTATTATTTTTTTGTCTCATTTCATGACTGCGTCATTTTTTAAAAATGCCAGGCCAGATGGAAGCTTCCTTCCTTTCGGATCAGGGGTGGAAGAGGGCCAGTGTGAAGCCATGGATGACGAAGCGTGCGGCGTGCTGCCCACATTGAAGGGGAGGATAGTCTTGTCTCTTTACAATTCACGGGCTTCGCCTGACCTTATCAGAGTTTATTCTAAGGAATGTTCTAGTTGGGGGTACAGGTGGTTGTAGAGGCACTCAGAGCTCCTCTGAGAGTCACGTCTCACCTCTTCGTGGACAGCACACCATCTGAAGTTCTTTTTAGTGATGTTGGCCATTGTGTGTTGTGTGTCCAGCTCCTGCAATGAAGTCTGGGAGTGGGGTGGGCAGGAGCCTTTTATGGCTTATCCATTGCTGTCTCCCTTGGTGCCTAAAACAGGGCTTGGCACATCATGTCCACTCTGTACTCTTAGGGGTGAGGGAGAAGGCCCGGATGAATGAGTGGGTGCCAAGTGGTAGGGATAGGCGACTGGCACTCTGTCTCTTTACACCGTCGTGTCTAGAGGAGATGAGAAATGCACCTCAAGATTTTGTGCCGCTCCTGGCCTGAGAGCAGTCAGCTACCACCGATCAGGGTACATGGATTTGTCTTCATTAATCACTCTGGAAAATTCCCACCAGAACATTAATGACAGGACTGCATTCCATTGACTGAAACCCTAATGAGGGAAAGCATCAATAAATTCTTAATTTGTCCCTCAGGGAGAAAGTACAGTGATTGTCTCTTTAGAAGCCTTAGTTCATACAATCTCTAATCCTAGCCCGAGGACATTTGGTCACTTTCTGGGAGTGCTGAGGAGAAGGAAATATTTTCAGAAAAATGTTTGTTATTCCAGATTTCAGGAAAAAGAATCCGTTCTGAATAGGAACCAGGTCAGTAAGACGCCTGAGAATGAACATCTCACTGCCCTCCCAGCTGCCTCTATGGATAGGAGTCCACCTCGGCGCTGATCGGATCCCTGGGAAGGACTCACATGTGACCGAAAGTCTTGCCCTGTTCCCATGAGTTGGCGGGGCAACTTGGCCTCCCCGCGGTCATTCCTAGAGGCAGTGGGGTGCGGGTCCCCAGCAGAAGTGGAATCCCAGGCTCTACACAAAGCAGCTGTCAGACCTGGGGCTGGATTCTTCCCTTTGCTTCTAGAAAAGGAGGGTGATAGGAGCATGAGTCTCATAGGTCGCTGAGGCAATTAGATAAGACAGTGCTCTGCAAAGTGTTTAGCAGAACACGCACACGTACTAGAAGCTTTGCCGGTGCTGTTTGCTGCCTCCACGTTTGCTATTGTTCTGGCTCCATGAATGCTGAGAGAGGCTCAACTTTTAATAGAACGCTACAGAAGAAGTTGAAGTATCACAGCACAGGTTGAACTAGAGAAACGAGAGTATCTGTAAGTCATAGAGTTTGTCTTTTTGATTTTCTGCCCCACTGTAGACAGGACTTCAGAAAAAATGTGATTTTTAAGATTCTTCTTCCTGGCAAGTCTGAACATTCATGGCCTATTACATCTATTACACCTAATGGGATCGCTGTAAATCCCAGCAATTAGAGTGTCATCACGGGCTAAGGAGGACAGAGATGCACCGCACGGCAGCTCACGCCCCACGTCCAGAGCACACGGCAGACATCACTAATTGATCAGGGCCCGCTCTGTGCCAAGCCTAGACTCACTCATGCATTCTAGCACATCGGTCCAGAATCCTCGGGTTAATGAGATAATGGCACGTATTTCCCTCCTAAGGGAAGGAGGCTGTGCAGAACACGGGTCCTGATTCTGGTTGAACCACTAACCAGCTGTATGGCATTTAACTTTGTTTTTCTTCATTATAAAGCTTATATTTTATTAAAGCTCAAATAAACATTTCTCCATCCTCTTCACGGGTACACTGGGAGACTGACAGGAGGGAAAAGCTGACATTTAATGGCAACTTAACTCACATGGAAATGCCGTTTAAGCTCTAGAGAGAATTGGCTCGCAACCCCATTTCCGGACTGTGACATCTCTGTTGCCGGAGGCCCTGGGATGTGTGACAGTGGGCAGAGGGGCGGGGCTCGTGTTCCCTCCCCAGGTTCATCTCAAAACTGCTGCTTCTGCTTAACAGCGTCACATGCACTGTCCCCTGTGCCGTGTGCTGACCTGGCTGAGGGGCCTTCCTAGGCTTTTTTCTAGATTCAATCTCCCCCACCCCCCATGGCACCCACCCTCTAGTGGAACTTTGTGAATGTAGTAAGTTTGGTCAGAAGGAGGTGGGTTCGCCTATCTGCCATCCCGGTTCAACAAATCCATTTAACTACTTTACCCCCGAGGCATTTTTTCATCCCCTCTCCTCCCCTTTTCCTTTTTATCCTTCTTTTTTAAAACTCACCACACGACTTCTCAGAGTTCTCTGACCCCTCACATGTTCTTGGTGACTTCTCTTCTCGCTTCTTTCTTGGGCACAAGAGCCAAAGCCAGAATCTTTCCCTGTGAAATTCAGCTCTGCTTCAGACCTTCCCTGGGTCTCCAGATCTTGCCTTACGGGTGCCCTGCGGTAACTCGGCAGTGACAGCCCCTTCCCTCAGAAGAACGTGGCTAAGACACTAAGATCAGTCTGCACGCTCTGGTGCGCGCCTACAGGGCGCTTCTTAACCTTCCGTCCATTCTCCCATTCTTAGCTGGATCCTTACCACCTGGTTAAAAAACTGCTGCTTCTCGCTTACCTTGTAGCTATAGGAGCCAGGAAACGAAACTGGGATTTAGAGAGAAGGATTGTGTGGGATTCATGGGAGGTCTCCAAAAAAGGGAGAGAAGGTCTCCTTCTAGTCCTCCCTTTAATCTGCTCTCTGGAATGCTAATGAGATGGCTAGGACTCCAGCAGCCATGTTGTCCCATGAAGAGAAGGACCCACCCTGGGGATGACACAGTGTCTCTGAGGACTTTGTCAAGCTTCCCAGATACTCTAACTTCCAATTTCTTATCTATTGGAAATAAAACCTCTACCTTGCTTAAGCTCCTTTTATTCAGGCTTAACTGTTACATCAGCACACAATTCATTGTTTTCAAAACGTGCATCTTCAAGCCTCCCTCACCTTTTATTCCTAAGCACCTGTGAGATGTAGCCTCTCCCTGCAGACACAGGCTCATTGTTATTTCTAAGCTGCAATGGGGGGAGCTGTCTCCTAACACACAGATGGGTTGAATGGTAGAACAGAGATGCTCTGAGGGAGGTAAGAATGTGGGTGCCACTACAGTCCCCTGCCCGAGCTAAACCTCTGACCCGGGCCAAGGAGATTCCAGTGGCTTCCGGAAGACGGTAGCAGGCAGGACATTCCAATGCTAATGTCAGCCTTATAAAGAAGACAAATGAATGTGGGGCTGGGGAAGGCAGTGAACCCCATGATTCCCACGATGGGCTCCTGGGGAAACCGCAGACAGTTTTGTGGTTCAGATGACAGACGTCACCCAAAAGTTGAGGAGTTCATATCCACTGACGTGCACATTTAAGAATAATCAAAACATAAAACAGATGTCAATATCAAAATACTGAGTGTGTAGTCCCCAAGTTAAAGTCAAACATGAAAAACAAGTTGAACTTAAAGCATGCGTTCTTTTCTTTCTCAAATATTTTACTGCTTTTCCCGATGGGAAAAGGTTACAAAAATCTCGGAAATCACTGGTTTTGCAGTGGGGTTTTACCACTGCACGTACCTCCACCTGGGGCCACGCAGGAGTTTGAGCGGTGGCTCCGTCACCTCACCTGGAGAAACGTGGATTTTCTAAGGCCTCAGAAGAGCTGTAGTCCGTTGATTTTTTAATTTATCTTTGGATGAGGGTGACTCAGAAGACTTCTGGATTCGCTAAATCCAGACACAAAATTTTGTGTGAGAGTCATTGTATGTTCCTGTGGGCAGCCATATTATTCTCATTTTAAATTTGGTGAACGGTGATATGTTAGTGATCATGATGGGAGTCTCAGTAAGTGCAAATTCTGCCCTTATTTCCCAGCACTGCTTAAACACCAACCACAAGGGATTTCCATACCTCTCAGAAATCAAATCATTCTCCTGATTAAAGTCATCGGATATGTGCATTTTAAAGCTATCACACAATGCAGAGAGATGAAGAAGAAAGTAGGAAGTTACCCAGCATCCTACTAAATACAGATAACTGCTGTTCACCGATGGTGACCATTGTCCTCAGCCATGTGCTACAGGCTGCTGCTTTTACTCCCATGTCGATGAGGCAGGAACTTCCTCTGTCTTGCTTACTGCTGCTCCCACCACGCCTGGCGGGGTGTCTAGCACACAACTCGTATTCAGAGTACTTATTTTTGAATTTATCACATTGACATGCTTCTTTTTGCTGTTTTGCTGTTTGTGCCACACGTGGGCATGGGTGTATCTGGTTATCTTCTTAAAACATATCCCTGTGAGTAAAGTACTTAGTCAAAGGTTACACACATTCAAAAGTCTGGCACATATTACCAAACCGTCCTCCAGAAGATGTGTAGAGATTTTTACCCTCACCAAGTTCAAAAATGTTCTCACTGTTCCCCATCCTCCCTAAACTGGATAGTGACATGTCTTTGCCTGTCTTATGGCTAAAAAAGTTATCTCCATGTTAGTTTGATCTGTATTAATGTAATAATTCGTAAGCATGAACATCTTGTCATGTCCTCATTGATTCTTAGTAGTCTAAATTTCTTATTTCTTTTCTCTCTCATTCCTAGTTGGAGTATTGAGTGGTCTGTCCCTCTTTTGATCACTGATTAAACTATCCACTGGTTTACCCATTTTCCTGGGCTTTCAAAAGATCACTTCTTGGATTTTCTACTATACCAATCTCTATTTTATCTTTATGGATCCTTTCCTGTGTTTCCTTAACTATTTTTGTAGTGTGTTCCATTTAAAAAATTTTTAATGTTTATTTATTTTTGAGAGAGAGAGGGAGGAAGAGGAGAGAGGGGGCACACAGAAGCTAAAGCAGGCTCCAGGCTCCGAGCTGTCAGCACAGAGCCTGACATGGGGCTTGAACTCACAAACTGCGAGATCATGACCTGAGCTGAAGTCAGACACTCAACTGACTGAGCCACCCAGGCACCCCATAGTGTGTTCTATTTTTGAGGAAATGCTTATCTTTCTGTTTCTGCAATTTTGTTTTAATAACAAATGTGTGTGAGGAAGGACCTTTACCTTACTAGTTTTTCCTATTTCCCTCAGAATTTTGGGCGAAATGTTCTCATTTTGTTTTCCATATGTTTTGCATTTGTGGTTTTGATGTTCCCTTTAACGTTAGAGATGTTGTAGAGATTTTTAAATTTTATTTTACATTTGTTGGACAGGGAGTTTGTTGTTAGCAGTATTTGTTCTTTCATGTATTTTGTGTTTTGTTGCATGTGATTACAGACTGCAGCCGGTACTATTTTTACTTTTTGGGATTTTTAAAAAACGTAATTTGGAATATTTTTATACGCACTGCCTGAGTTTACTAATATGTATTTTGTAGGACAGAAAGTATCTAAATGATTACATGATTTAAATCCACTTCCGCCTTTTTTTTAATGTTTATTTATTCTTAGAGAGGGGGAGGGGCAGAAGAGGAGCAGAGAGATCGGGAGACACAGAATCCGAAACAGGCTCCAGGCTCTGGGCTGTCAGCACAGAGGCCGATGTGACCTGAACCGGTCAGACACTTAACCGACTGAGCCACTCAGGTGTCCCTCCTCTTCTGCCTCTTAATTTGTTTTCTACTTGACCCCACCAAGTAGAAAAGGTGTATGAAATCACCTTCCCTCTTATGTTTCTTGAAGTTTCTCCTTGTATGTCCAGCAGTTCTTACTATGGGTATTTAGATGTATTGGCAGTGACTTCTTTGGCTTCTGTAGTTGACAGATGGTCTGTCTCTTCATGACCTCTGTGAATTTAGAAAAATATGCACTGGCTGATTTCCTTATACATCCTTGAGTACAAATAAGGAAACTGAGAACCAGAAAGTTCAAGTAAGTGGTATGAGTCCAGGGTCACGCAGGAAATGAATGGACAAGCCGGGCGTCTATCTCCAAGCCCACGGCCTTAAACTACTGCTGTCATTATTTCCTGGTATCTAGTTCTCTCAGACCTCTACCTGGTCTCTCTTCATATCTTAAGTGACTTGTCTATTCTGCAGAGACGCTTGTAGAATTCTCTTGATTATTGAAGTACGATAATCTTACTGAACTTTTGTTTCTCAACATTGTTTGATATTTATCAGTTTTTTTCTAGGATCTGTCAGCCCCTTCCATGTATACACGGGCCTTCCTCACAGGAATATTTGTTTTAGTCTAATAAACAATCACTTATTATTCATTTTTCAGATATTAAATTGTAACATATTTAATATACAGAATATGTGTGTATGTACATATATGTATATATAGCCTTTCCCTGTATAGCTGCCATTCTTCCTTTTTAACATCTTTTGAAAAATCTGGCTATTAACATTTCCAGTCTTTTCAGTTTTAGTGTATTTATTTATTTATTTAGTATATTTGTATTTATTTACTTACCAGAGAGAGGTTCTGATAAGGTAAGGCAGCATGAGTAAGGAGCACAGGAGAGAGAGAGGGAGGGAGAACGAGTGGGGGAGGGGCAGAGAGAGGGAGAGAGAATCCTAAGCAGGCTCGGCAGCTGTCCGCAGAGAGCCTGACTCAGGGCTTGATCCCATGAATGGTGAGATCATGACCTGAGACAAAATCAAGAGTCAAACACAAATGACTGAGCCACCCAGGATCCCCTTCCTTTTAACATATTAAATTTATTTGTCATCATTTGCTACATTTCATGTGTTTCCCAGGCCCGTTTCCTGCAGCAATGATTCTGCTCCTTGCTTTGCATGTGGTTTTATGTCCTATAAAATCATGACTTTTCCTGTTTCTTTCCCAAGTTTTGCTAAACCCTTATTCATCATATCATTGCATTTTCTTCCCACATTTTGGCCATTTATTTCACCCACATGCTTTAAAATTTGAGAATTCAGGACAATTGTCATTTTTTTTTCAATTGAAATTCTTCTAAAACAAACCCCTCTTCTCTCCCTCTCCCCCCTGCCTGTCTGCCATCTCTCACTTTTCGTGCGATAGCCCTTTCCTGGAGGGTCCTGGCGGGGCGGGCAGCATTTTCAGGTAGGGGCCATGCCAATGTTTCTTTTTTTTTTCTTTCATTCTTTTCTTTTTATTCATTTATTAATGTCCCTCATTCATTAAAAAAGTTTTTTTTATGTTTATTTTGAGAGAGAGAGAGACAGAGACAGAGTGTGAGAGGCAGAGGGGCAGGGAGAGAGGGAGACACAGAATCCAAAGCAGGCTCCAGGCTCTGAGCTGTCAATGCAGAGCCCCATGTGAGACCATGGCCTGAGCCAAAGTCAGACGCTTAACTGATTGAGCCACCCAGGCACCCCTTCCCCCATTCAATTTTCAAAAGTGGGCAGTAACGCTTCTCCTACCATGTGTAATTCGGGTTAGATGTTGATATTCCATCAATTTCCCAAGCAAGGCAGCCATTGCTGTTCGCCACTTCACCTTGGTTTGATTAACCTCCCATTTTGTTCTGGTGCCTGCACCAGAAACCGCTTTGCTTCTTGAGTGGTTTCCATCCCAGGGCTGGGTATCATTCAGATTTCAGTTTTTTTCTCATCTGTGGTGTGAGCAGGCTCCTGCATGGAGTCAGAGTTCCAGAGGAACCTTGCAGCTAGCCAGCGTCTGATTTGGTGTGGTTACAGTCATTTTCCTCCTTTTAATTTGACTCCTTTGCTGCCAGGCATTGGTTAAAACACTTGCCGTTGCAGTATTGTTACTTCCTTGGCTTCTGCAATCTGCCAGGCTAGAGGAAGCTCTTCCTAAGTTTACCTCCTCCTCCAGCTCTGCCCCTGTGACCTTGGCATCTTGTTTATGGGGTGAGGAAAGGTGACTCTAGAGGCACATTGAGGAGTTTCTTCTCAGGGAGTCTTCCCCAGTCCCCAGTACCAATCCTTCTCTAGTTCGAGACATTGGTGGATATTTTCTGAGAATTCCTTGGCTTGTTTTCAACCAAATCTGTTCATTCCTTCCAGAAGGAAATGCTGTTTGATTTCCAGAATCTTCTTTGCATGTGGTGCCAATAGTTTCATACCTAAATGATATTTCTGGATATTTAAACTGTCACATTGGGACTATTTCTACTATTAGTGTCAATAATAATGTCTTTGTTACATTTATTTCTTTTGATTAATCTTCGTTTCACTTGGAAAGTAACGTTGTGTAATTTCTAGACTTCCTTTACCTTTGCACCCATGTGTTCCAGAAGTTTTCTTCCCTCCTGTGTAAGACTGAACTACTTCAGGTTTTAGGTTATTTGTTTATATGCCTTGTATTTTAATCACATGTAATTGACCAGTGTCCCTCAAACTGTCAATGGTTAAGGACAAGTTGTTTCTTAGTTATAATCCACTGACAATCCTTATCTTTATAAAATACAGTAAAGTATTGAATTTGTAGAAATGAATGAAAAATAAGACATAAAATGAAAACCTGGATTTTTTATATTATTCAACAAATATAACATTATTTGCTATACAACTTTCTATTTTAAGTTTATTTATTTATGTTTGAGAGAGAGAGAGAAAGAGGGAGAGGGAGAGAGAGAGAGAATGAATATGAGCAGGGGATGGGCAGAGAGAGAGCGGGAGAGAGAGCACCGGGGGGAGAGAGAGAGGGAGAGAGAGAGAGAGAGAATGAATCCAAAACAGGATCCATGCTGTCAGTGCAGAGCCCAATGGAGGGCTCCATCCCATGAACTGTGAGATCATGACCTGAGCCAAAATCAAGAGTCAGACACCTAACTGACTGAGCCACCCGGTGTCCCTGATGTGCAACTTTCTAAATGCCTGCTCTTTTTTTCCTTCTTGTTCATCATGGAAGGTCACAAACAACCCTTAGGCCACACACAGTCCATGGAGCCCTGCTTTGAGTAGCTTTACTACAAGCCCGTAAAGAGCAGGGTCAAGGTCTTGTTAATCCATGTGTTCTCCTTAGTGCCCACTGAGCTCTATGCCCCTAAAATAGCTTCTACAGAAAAATAACTGTTGACTATGTAAGTAAAACAATAGTACAAGTAGCAAGTGCCTCTTGAGGTCAAACCTCTTAAGTTTATTCATGACCTGCACAACTTCCTTTTGCATTGGAAAGATGCAGGTGCGATTACTTGGATTTATGGCCAAGGCCCGGAGAAGAATGGGTCTGCACACAGGAGGCCCTTTTATCCATGCTGTTTTATTTGACCCACGGCATTTTCCCTCATATGCTGTTTCATGTCTCTGCAGGGAGTACGGAGCATGGTGTGAAAGACGAGGCAGGATATTAACCGGACCAGGGCCTGGGCCAGGTGTGAGCATTCTGTCTTCTGTCTGTCACTTTATTTATCATCCTTCTCTTGAGGACTTTGTGAGGAGCCTCTGATTCCCAGTCACACAAACAGAAACTGCGCTTGAAGAACATGTTATGATGAAACACTTATTGGGAATAATACTGTCCCTGAACTAAGAAATAATGATCAAGCCTATGTGTTCTGGGGTATTTCTCTCCAGGGCTGAAGAACTAGCCCTCTTCAGGATAGAGCTGAGCTGCAAGTCAAACATCCTGGGTGGGGAAATCACAATGACTGGGATAAACGGAAGGGTCAGTCAGAGCCCAGCTCTAGTCCCAAATGTCCGATGGTCCAGCGAAGGCCTGCCCTTGACTGATGGGGAATAACAACACAGAGAGAGGTCCTGATGAGGGAAGGCAGCATGTGTAAAGACCACAGCAGACTTATATGTAAAGAGCTGGGGTGATGCAGAGGAGAGAGGACGTTCAGGGGCGAAGGGCCACTTCCCAGAATCTTGACCTACGCTGTGAGCCTCCAGCGTAGGTGTGCACTCCAAGTATTTTGTCGGTGGACCTCTCTTGACTAGTTAGATCCCTCCTTTGTCATGCCAGGTGCAGGTGGCAATCTCATTTTGCGTGTATTTTCCTCATGTTTCTCATGATTACATTTATAGTTTCGTCGTCGGTGAGGTTGTCTACCGCTAAGTTTTGGTCAGAGTTGTTGCTAGTGTACGTGAAATGCATGGCAGAGCATCTGACAAACAGTAGGCATTCAATCACCAGTTCGCCCTGGCTTCCGGATTTCTAGACTGAGCTATGTGGAGAAAGGCTGTCAATTGTGGTAACCACAAAGCTTCGTGTTGAGTTCCTATTCACACAGAGATGAGAAAGGAAAGCCCCCAAAGGGCAGAAGGGTGATCGAGCCCAAGAATAACAGGTGACCAAATTATCCATAAGCCATCCGGAAGAGCTGCTCTGTTGGCAGTTTCAAAGCACTGCTACGGTTTTTCTTTCCTTTGAGACAGGAAAGGGACTTTATTTCATAAGTAGCTTCATACGAATCTTTCCAAAACTCTATTACCTGACATATGGTTTGATACAGATCTGTTGGTTTAGTGGGTGTCGCCGTCCCCCCGGGGAGACTCTGGGTCTGCTGCATTCAGGGAGTGTGGCGCGTGTAGATGATCTGGTGAACTGGCACGAGGCTTAGGGAGAAATGCAACCAACTTGGAGTCTTGAGAAAACGGCCAGATGGGGGTCAGCAGGGTTGCTGGGACGGTATTTTGAGTGAGCTTTCAACCCACGTTTCATTTTACAGCCAGACGTGAGAGTTACCACTCTCTAGACTGGTGCTTTTCAACTGAGGACACGTTTTGCTCCCCAGGGCACATTTAGTGATGTGTGGAGACGTCCTTGATTGTCACCACCAGGAAGAGGGGGGTGATGCCCTGGCATCTAGTGGGTAAAGGCCCGGGATGCTGCCAAACATCCTACAGTGCACAGGACAGCCCCCGTGACAAGGCTTTATCAGGGACTTTAAGAAAACCTACTCTAGACACATTTAAAATATAAAAGGCAACTCTAGGGAAGTTGTTCCTAAAGGGTTTTCTCTAAAGGAGAACTTGACAATTATCAGCTCAAAGACCCTTTGTACTCTATTCCCTATGTGGTCAGATGACCCCTGGATCTTCGAATACATCTCTTTATCTCTGCTTTCTGATTTGCTGGCTCTAGATTCTTAGCTCCATCTCCATGTGCAAGGGGTAGGCCAAGTTCTTTACATCCCCCGCCCTAAGGCTACTAAACTGTTTAGCTGTTGCCAACCCTTGCTGGCAAGCATAGGTCTTCACAGCACAAAGCCCTTGGGATTGGTGTATTCATGAAGGCCACAATCTAATCGGTCCCTACCCTGGAGGTGTGTACGGAAGGCAGACAGTGCCAGGGCTCCAGGTCCTGGTGGGAGGGGCATGGTGGCGTCACCAGCTGACAGTGCTCAGCTGCTCTCTCTGCCCACCCGCTTTGCTGCCTTTGACGTGCTGTTACCACGCAGGGATTCTGTTGCACTAGCTCCGGGCTACCTAGGCTTCGCTCTCGACAACTTGCACAGAGTTCTTGGCCTGGCAGACCGGTTGGACGAGGGCCCCTGAAGCTAGAAAGTGACTTTCATAAGGTGGCTTAGTGCTCTCCACCACCACCTCTGGGATTTGTGCTTCAATTCTGCCCTGGCTAAACCGCTTCAAATACGGCTAACAAAAGAAGGCTTTTTATGTATGACTTTTTTTTTTCTTTTTTCTTTTTATTTATTTATTTATTTTTAAGTAGTTTATTGTCAAATTAGTTTCCATACAACACCCAGTGCTCTTCCCCACAAATGCCCTCCTCCATCACCACCACCTTTTTTCCCCCCTCCCCCTTCAACCCTCAGTTCGTTTTCAGTATTCAGTAGTCGCTCAAGTTTTGTGTCCCTCTCTCTCCCCAACTCTCTTTCCCTCTTCCTCTCCCCCTGGTCCTCCATTAGGTTTTTCCTGTTCTCTTGTTAGACCTATGAGTGCAAACATATGGTATCTGTCCTTCTCTGCCTGACTTATTTCGCTTAGCATGA
>NC_043711.1:22869939-22913260 GCF_006229205.1 Suricata suricatta | reverse complement strand
CGATCTTTTCCCATTCTGTCGGTTGCCTATTAGTTTTCTTGATTGTTTCCTTTGCAGTGCAGAAGTTTTTTATCTTGATGACGTCCCAAGAGTTCAGTTTTGCTTTCATTTCCCTTGCCTTTGGGGATGTGTCAAGTAGGAAGGCTTTTTAACATTCACTTGTGGTCCATCTGAGCAATGACAGAGATGTCACCAAGACATATTTCAACAGGCTTGCTTATGCGCTAGCGTGGAGGATACGGGGGTGTCCCCAGGAGGTGGAGACTCCATCATTTACACCCTGGATCTGTGAGAGGTGCAGAATCTTCTGGCAGTCCAGTTCAGCAAACACTAAGGGGCTTTTGCCACAGGGGGAATTCATAGATCCAGCCTAGAGGGCAGAGGCCTGAGGCAGCGAGGAAGGAGTGGTAAAGAGTTCCTGGCAAAAGATCTGAGTGGGAGGCTCAAGGGATGTGAGGAGAGGAGACTCCCCTGCTCATAAGTCACAGGGCCCGTTCAGATGAGGAGGCATTTTACCATGGACAGGAAAGAGTGAAAACCTCCGTTTGCTTTGGTCTTCCTTTTAGCTTCCTCTGTGCTTGTCCTCCTGCCCTCCCTCCCTCCCTCTCTTTTGCTTCACCTCATCTGCTCTCCTTTGGCTTCCACTTCTTGGAATTACAAGAAACGTCTGCCCCAGGCAAGCCCCATGCCTCCTCCTTCCCAATTCTCAGTAGAGCAAGCACTGTGGACTGAAACTGTCGCGCTTACGGCACCCACAAAATTTCAAACTCAATGCCTGAAATAATTATCAGCAAAACAGGACAGCTACTCCATTCGGGACTTTATAATCAAGTAGTGGAGAAATGCACATACAATATAATCATTACTGACATTATAGCACAGAATACCTACCGTGGACCAGGCCCTTGAGGAGACATTTTATGGCCATTATTTTACTTTGTGACACCACTTTTTAAGATGGGCCCATTTTTATTTTAACATTGAATTGCTGAGGCTGAGAGATTGGGGTAGGAGAGAAATTGTGAGACACTAGCCTGAAATAATCTGGAATGCAATATTTGGTGATAGAAATATTTTTTAAGATAAAAATTGAATATATTTATTTGAAGCTTTGAGGGCTATTATAAGGTAAGGGAAAATTTTGATAATAGTTTGATACAAAGTTTGATAGGATATAATTACAAGCCCATAAATCAACATATTTTGCATATAAACATTTGGTATATCTCACCCATCTCATTGCTTAAAAAACTATATTGTAGTTCATGAGATAAGAGATAAAGTCACAATGTTAAAGATCCAGAGATTGCGGGAGCTGTGGCAGATGGATGAATTTCTTCCTGTGGAATTTTCCAATATAAGCATATTGGGTCCCATAGGCAGTGTTTGCCCTTGAAATTGGACTTGGAGGAAGTAGAAACATCGTATATAGTGTCTATCAGCTGTTCCTATTAGGTGATGAATTACCACATTTATTAATTATTATTAACTGTGTGATCTGGTGAATGTTACATAACTTTCTAAAACTTGTTCCCTTATTTAAAAGAAATACAGTTTAACACAATGATGAGCTTTTTTTTTTTAAAATTTTGAGAGAGAGAGAGAAAGAGAGACAGTGAGTGAGCGAGTGTGTGCCCATGAGCTGGGGAGAGGGACGGAGGGAAGGGAGAGAATCTCAAGCAGGCTCCACATGCAGTATGGAGCCCAATGTGGGGCTCAGTCCCATGACCCTGGGATCATGACCTGAGCTGAAATCAAAAGTCAGACGCTCAAGCAACTGAGTCACCCAATGCTGACCTTTCGATTTGTTGTAAAGATTCACTATAAGTAGACATACAAATGCTCAACACAGTGCCTGCCATAGAGTAAGTTCTCACAAAGTATAGGTGTTATTACTGAAGTTTGCCTATTTATGGCTTGCCTAAACCAAGAGAATCCATGCAGTGGATCCTTCTTTTTTTTTTTTTTTTTTTTTTTTTTTCCAGAAAGGTAAAAGTCATAAAATTCCAGGTTAGCCTTTGGGTATGGATTTGAGACAGCCTCCTCCAAGCAAATTCCAATCAGTTCCTATTATTTTAGAAAAGCAATGCTCCCAGTCATTAATATTGATGTCTAGATGTCTACATCCGTCCCTCCCCCTCCCATAGCTTCACTGTGGGTTCTGGATGTTAGGTTATGAAAGTATTTTCGTGCTGTTGTTGTTTGTTGGTGATAGGGATTCCCTTCCCCCCCCCCCCAAATAAAGTCATATGCTGAGAGCTCATATATAAAATAGACTAATGCAGTTCGGCTGTCTTTGAAATGGGGAGAATGTCTGCTCGTATTTCCTCCTAATTTTGATATATTTTCTCCTCCATTCTGGAAAACCTGGAGGTGTTTCTAAAGGAACCTTAGGATTTCACTGAATGTACCTTAAGAACCACTCATGCAGCAGAAACTATCCTTTGGAAAGATCACCTTGATCTAAAGTGCTATTATAAATTAAGCAAAATATTTGACATAGGAAATAAAAGAACCTCTCATCTCTGTGAATGAGATACCAGTACTAGTTCTGAGCTTTCCTGTAGAAACAGTGCCGGCTTAGCTGGGGGGTGGGGAAGGGAGTGAGAAAGGCTAGACTTCCCTAGGGTCCTCCCACTCCCCATGCAACATGCATGCGATAAAGCTCCCTGGCCAGCATCTGGCTCTTTGGTGTCTGTGTGGAACTGGACCATGTAATTCAGTCACCATGTGTCTCCAGATATTTAGATATTTTGGTAACTTGCCATCTCCCCAATGGTTCAGCCATCCAGCCTTCCTTTTCAACTACAGAGTACAATTTCCATCACCATGCCCTTGTGCTGAAGGTTTCCTCCTCTTGGAATAATACTCATCCTTCCATTTCTGGCTCTCCGACTCACCCCTCCTCCAAAGCCTTCTACATGAGCTCCTACCCAATTTCTGGGGCCAGATTTTGTATCGTTTGTGGGTTTGTTCATTTCTGCCTCCCTCACGTTCATCTATCTCCCTCACATTCCGATCTTGCCTGGGGCAGTATCTGGCACAGAACAGACAGGGAAATGCTCACTGAAACAGACTAACTCAATGCTGTGTTGATCAAATCTTGGGTCAGCCGCCTGCGTGTTTCATCTGGCATCGCTTAATTAGCTTTTCCTACAAAGTCAAGCCAGGGAAGGACCGTTCCCAAAAGAAAAGCCAAAGATTTTCTTTCCTAATTCTGCCCTTTGGGTGATCAATGGAGACTGGGCAAGATATAATCATCCAATTTCCTTCTTCAACAGCCCAGTTTGACTGACCTTGATCCTAAACTTCAGCTAGAGGCTGTAAAATTCCTTTTTGAGTAAAACCATTTTTGTCTTGGTTCTCAGGGATTATAATGAACTATTGACCATCTGTTTGTTCCTTGAAAGTTAAGCTAGCTAGTTTGGGTGATCTTATCTATGCATGAGCTGGCAGATCTTCTTAAGCCTGATATTTTCCATGCAACTGCTTTATTTTGGATATTTCAGCACCTCTTGCCTGCGTGATTGCAGAACTGAGGGAGAACTGTTGTTTGAATCAGGGACAAGCCTCAACGAAACTATTTCAGTGGGATAAATTATATATACACAAACATTGGTTGAGAAATATATTGCATACAATGTTGACTATTAAGACAAATGCAAAAATAAATACCGTATTCTAATGAGGGAGACAGAACCCCAGTCCTCAAGTAGCTAATCAAATACAAGGCAAGAAATGCTGGCACGCGATTAACTAGAAACATCCCTTTGTTGTTTATATGCAGTTTTATGTTAGGAATTTATGGCATCTTACAGAAAAACATACAATGCTGGGGGGAAAACCCAAAAACATGAATAAGAAAGATCAGGGAAGTAGAAAACAAAGTCAACTAGAGCCAAAATCGAGGCCCGTTTATGAAATATACCCCCTGAAAACTGTAGGGAAGCAAGGGCCACCTCAGTTATGTGCACGAAGATCTGCCCGGTGAAGGGCATACAGTAGACGTACAATAAACAAGGAGGCCAAAGGCACGTTTTCCACATCTTCCATTTTATTCTTTTGTGGCATCTCTGTTAACTACAACAAAACCCACATTTGGAGAGTCCAAAATTTGAAGCCACCTTCTCTAGACCAGACTTTACCCAAAAATTGGAAGCAGAAGACCCGGCTGCCATATCTTTCCATCTGGGATGAATGCATTTTGTTTGCAGAGGGGAGATAGAGGAATATGCATTACAGTCTTATGGGACTAGTCTAGTGGCTATGAACTTCCGAAAACATTTCTCTTGAATTGTATCATTATTACATCCTATTTTGGTAGGTAGGGTTCCCCCCCTTTGTTTATAATTTTCATCTTTCCAACCCAAGGCACATAGAGAGCAGGAAACAGATACTGTATGTCTTGGTAAGTTTTTTGAGCATAGAATACAATACCTTGGGTGTAGTGGTCACTTAATGACTTTAAAGTTTTTAATTGTATTGGACATCAACAAGTGCTAACTCAGTTTGAGATAAGACTCTACTGTACAAACACAGATGATGTGTGGCAAAGTTTCATTTACATATTAACAGCAGTGGAGTTTAGGGGCGCCTGGGTGGCTCAGTCGGTTAAGCCTCCAACTTTGGCTCAGGTCAGATCTCACGTTCGTGGATTCAAGCCCCGCGTCAGGCTCTGTGCTGACAGCTAGCTCAGAGCCTGGAGCCTGCTTCCAGTTCTGTGTCTCCTTCTCTCTCTGCCCCTCCCCCTCTCATGCTGTCTCTCTCTGTATCAAAAATAAATAAAACATTAAAAAAAAAAACAGCAATGGAGTTTAGAAAGCCAGGGTAGTGCGGCACCTGTGTGGCTCAATTGACTCAGTGTTTGACATCAGCTCAGGTCATGATCTCGTGGTCCCTGAGTTTGAACCGCACACTGGGCTCTGTGCTGACAGCTTAGAGCCTGGAGTCTGCTTCGGATTCTGTGTCTCCCTCTCTCTCTGCCTGTCCCCCACTCACACTAGGTCTTTCTCTCTCAAAAATTAATAAACATTTTTAAAAAATATTTTAAAAAGCAGGGTAGAGAAAAGCTATGTCAATGTGCATGTGTGTCTGCCTTACCATTCCATCAACCAAAGTTCATTCTTTGGCAACATGATTCAGACTTTTGTGGTACCAAATTTGGAGTAGAGATAGAGGAAATTAAGACATGAGCATCAGGAGAAAAGAGGAGATGATGTAAAAGGCAAGGACTAAACGCTATGAGGTATTGAGCGCAGCTTTTGATGGAGATTAGAGAGAAAGAAACTTTCAAGTATCCATGTTTGGGTAATTTTTAAAGGAATAGCATGAATTATAAATTATATCTTTAAAAAATGTTCTTTTAGAGAGATAAGTCAAATTAGATATGCATTTTAAAAATTGTTATTAATTTTGGCTCATTTGAACATGCTGGACTAGGATTAGAATCAGACTAGGATTGTATCCCACATAGGAACTACCTAGGTTACAAGAAACTAATATGTTTTTACTTTCATACAGGTACTCTTGGTTACATCAGTCATAATTACTCAGAGAATTAGAAAATCATGTGGCCAGGAAGGAGTGGAACAGAGCAAAACGTTTTATGCACTACCCTAAGTTTTTTGAAAGAATAACTTGAAAGCCTCAAAGTAATAAATTTCATTAGTCCATTAATTCAAAGAGCAATGAGAGAGTATTTTCATCTAGCAAATTAGCAAATGTTTTGAAAAGTAGACACTTTTCATATGTATGAAATGAATTTTCATGAGTTTTTAATCCCCAAACCCCAAACATTAAAAACCCACACGTAACTGGTAAGATTATAAATTGAATCAGGGCGCCTGGGTGGCTCAATTGGTTGACCATCCAACTCTTGATTTTGGCTCAGGTGGTGATACTGTGCCACAGAATCAAACCATGCATTGGCCTCCAGGCTGAACATGGAGTCTACGTATGATTTCCTCTCCCTCTGGTCCACCTCCCCTGCTTGCGTTCTCTTTCTCTCTCTCTCCCTCTCGCGCTCTCTCTCTCAGTTAAAAAAAAATGTGCTGTTTAATTTCCACAAATTTGTGAATTTTCCAGTTTTTATGTTACTGATTTCTAACTTCTCCCTTCGCCCTTCTCCCCTGCTCACACGTGTGCTCTCTATTTCTCTCAAATAAAAAATAAATAAATGAAATCAGAGCTTCTGGAAAATAACATGGCACTATATATCAAGAGCCTTAAAAGTATTTGTACCTTTTGGTGGAATAATTATTCTAAAGCAATAATAAAAAATGGAGTCAGAATATGGAATATTATATACTAATTAACATAGATTTTAATGAATATATTAAGAAAGTAAATATTCATATGTAAAAAATGACTTCACTTAAAAATTTGCATAATAATACATCCACATGACAAAAGCCTGTAAGTAAATGCTCCAAATGTCAGATTTTGTTGGACATTTGGAATTATGGGTGAGCTGTTTTTTTGTTGTGGTTCTTTTTTTTCTGTTAAAAATAAAATCTACATGGGTGGGTATGGCTTTAATAATGTGACAAAAATAAACATTTTGGGGGAGGGGAAAACTAGTTTATAACCTAGGCCAATCTCATTACTTTGCCTAACAAAGGATTCTGTTAAGATTTCTACAAAAAAAAAAAAGTTAACATGCAGACCTATCAAATAGATTTGTCACTGTCTCTTCAAAGAAGGAAATTCTGTTTCAAATTCATCCTTAGCCCAAAGCACTTAATTTGATTTTATCAGTCATCAGCAAAGCCCTTACATTAAATAATTTATGCATTTTTTTTTTTTTAGCTCCATCCCTACAGGGCAAGATTCAGAATTTAATGGAAACCATCACAGCATTAGACTGCTGCAGCTCTTCTAACATCCGGGCTTTGAGGAGCCTGAAGCCTACAATATTGAGCGGTCACCGAGAGCACGTTCATTCGGTCTGACAGCACTGGAGAGGGCCGCAGCGGTGGAGACGAGGCCGGGAATCACGCCGTGCACGTGTCTGCCTTGGGACCGAAGACCTGGAGAAGTGACGCAAGGATGCCAGTGGCAAAAGCAGGTGCAAAGATGATTCTGCAGTAGATGCCCGTGGATGGGTTATTTTCATAAACCGCTGAGTAACTGTCAGCCCCAAAGCACCTCTTCTGTAAGACTTTCCCGGCTCAACACTCTTCTCCCGGGCATCTGCCGTCTGGACGAGCCCTCCTGTGTCTGTTTCTCATTAACGGTCCCGCTCTTCTCCGGCCTTATCTAAAATCATACCTGTGTTCATCTTCTGCGCCTCTTCACTTTCTTTCTGTTGCTTGGCATGAGAACTGAATTTAATTTGTTCATCGTTAAAGGCCTTTTCATCACGAGATTTCTTGGGAAGGTCTGACACTTGTTTATTCCCCTGACAAGTCAGTTTTGAGGATGAATCGGATGTGGCTTGTCAGACGCTTTGAAAACAAATCTCCTGGCAGTGAGGGAGTTGCCGTGAAGGGGTTCCTGGCGTTGTTTCAGTACCCAGTCTCGGAGACAGGTAGAGAAGGCGGAGCTGTTTTATTTTTAGAAATAACATCTCTGCTCCGTGTTCGTTGGCGAGAGGAACAGCAGTAAACACAGTGCAGGGATGCCTTCAGAAGTACAAGGGCTACAGGGATTCGGGCGATGGTCTGTGCGAGGAGAGATTTGTGAGATGCTAGGATAAAATACAGATGCTGGAATAAAACCTTCGTGCAGAAAAGGGGGAGAGAAACAGTCCTGTTAGACTCCTTAAGGCACAGCTCTCTGCATCATATCCAGTCTGCTCCCCCCACCTTTCACCAAGGAGTATGAACGTAAAGAAGGTGGTGGGCAGACTTCCATTTAGAAGATAAATAAATTCTGGGGGTCTGATGCACTGCATTGTGGTTATAGTTAAAAATAACGGATTATATACAAGAAGAAACTTGTTAAGGGAGTACATCTGAAAGGTTCTCACCACCAAAAAGAAATGGTAATTATGTGATGTGAGAGAGGTGCTAGCTGACGCTACTGTGGAATCATTTTACATTATATAAATGTATCAAATCAACACACTGCAGATCTTAAACTTACGCAATGTAATATGTCAATGGTATCTCAATGGAGCTGGAAAACATTTTTGTACTTGACAGGGTAAAATCCAATGTTCTACAGCTTCTATCTGACTGGGAGAGGGAAGTAGAGACAGCAGGTAACAATCTCCTGAGCACCCTCAGTCATGTTCTATCCAGAGGAATTTGAATAAAAAACCCAGAATATAGAGATAAAACACCATAGATCCTTTCTTATTATAGAAACTCTCACATTTCAGGCGTCTTTCAGGTATTTCTCAGATTGACTGCCGACTCACACTTCCCTCCAGCGTGGCGCCGGTTGGTGGTTCGGGGCACGCCCACCATCTAGTTGCCGTCTAGCTGGGAAGTTGGCAGAGCGGGTGCTGTGCTCACTGCCACTCATCACAGCTTCATCCAGGGAGACCAGCCCAGGGGCCCAAGTTATGGGCCTGCACCCTGTCTTATCCAGTCATTCATTTGCTTGTTTATTTAGTACAGGAGTGAAGGGATGAGCGAGATCACCTTATTCATGATCCTTTTTTCCTTTTTAAACAATTTAACCCAGGCCACACCCATGCCTGGCCTTGGGCCAGGTAAACCTGTGACTTGGATTCCTCAGGGGACTGACCTTCTTGTCAATGTTACCTAAGCATATCCAGCCACTACGGTCATTCCCACCAGGGAGCAGCATCCTCCTAGTGACATTCTGGGGCAGGCTCTTTCTCTAGCTTTAGAGTGTCCCCCGGTCGATGGCGGCTTGTTACAATCATTCTGAGGGGCTGCCTAGGGAGCCAGAGTCCAGCAGCGTTCCCAGGTGATTCTGACGCAGCATTCTCCTTCAGTCGCTTCACTATCAGCATGGTGGTTGGGGAAATGGTTTTAAAGTCAAAGTTCCCACTCTTCTTCTGTTTTATTCCCGGAGCATTTCTTACCATGCCTTTGTTGCCATTGTTCTACTCATCTCTCAGGAGCATTTTTCTGCAATCACTGGGCTCCTTAACCCCGGGATTAAGTCACTCTCTTTCTTCCCATCTGCATGTGGTCATCTCGTAACCTTGACTGTGCCCTCTCTTCCTCTCTACTATCACTGTAGTACTCGAGAAAACTAGAGGATCGGAGAGTCCTGAATTCAAAACCCGGTTCCCCTTTCAAGCCAGGCGAGGTGGGCAAGTCACAGACCCCGCTTCAGCCTCCTGGTCTGTAAAATGGAGATTAACAACACTGTTTACCTCTAGGGTTGTGTTAAAATATAAAAGAGTTAGTGCATGCCAATGTCTGCTAAATGGATAAACGTTTAACGCAGTGATGACTCAATGTGCTAACTAATCATTTGCAATATTCGTGTTGTTTAATTCAGTAGGTGTGTATTCAACGTTTCCTAGGCTTATTATTGCTTTTGAATCACCCATTAGGGGAATTTTTCATTTTCTTCCCAGACAGAAGTGTTTTTAGCCTATATTAACATTTCCTCTTTGCCTTAATGTCTCCCTTTTGGATCCTTGTAAGTCGTTTCCATCTTCTCTTAGGGCTTTTCCTTTAAGCGATGTTGCTAATACTGTTGCTTTTTTTTTTTTTCTTCCCCTTCCAGCTCAGCATAGCCTGCTTCCTGCTACAGGTGCTGGGAAGAGAACAGCAACCTTAAGGAGCCAGCAACTGTGACAGGTCCAAGGTATGTCCTTTCCCTTCAATTAAAAGGCACTCAGCGAGGGCCACCTTCTAATAGGGAGGTAAATCAACCATGTTTCTAGGGGAGAAACAATTAATTCCACTTACATTTCACTTGAATTTTCACTCCCCCCAGGTTCATATATGTTGCCTACCACTTTCTTTCTTGTTATCTTGTGCTTAGGTAATTTCCGCCCCCTTTTCCCCTTAACCTTCTCTATTGACTTAAATTAAGCTTGGTTGGTATTGCTTTGGAAAGAAAATGCAAACTTGCTGGGTTGGAAGGTTTTCCCAAGGCCTCTCTGCTCTAGTAAAATCCTATATACTTAGGTCTTGTGAACCAACGTTATTTTTGCTGTACAAACACCACGTGCATGTTCTAAGACATGAGTCCTCTGTGTAAGATCCTTTCACACATGCCAAAACAGCTGACATGTCAGCACTTCCATAGAGTGAAAACAAAGGAATCCTGGTTCAGAAAGGTCAGGGCTGCTCTACTGGGGCCGGTACATGACTTACCTTGACCTTCCTTCCCAGCATGAACAGTATGATGGTGGGTATTCCAGTTTTATAATTTCTTCGACATAGTCTGCTTCCAAAGATGTGCCTCAAATTTTTAATTCCTCAGTGAAACAAGTGTTTATTTTCTATTATGTAATGATACTACCACAACTTAATGGCTTAGAACAGCACACATGTACTATCTCACAGTCTGTGTGTGTCAGGAGTTCAGGCATGGCTTGGCTGGATCCTCTGCTTAGAGCGTTATAAGACTTCAAAGTTGCAGGGGCTGTGGTCTCGCTGGGATGAGAACTTGCTTCTAAGCTCACTTACCTCATTGGCAAAATTCAGTTCTTTGCTCTTGTAGGGCTGCGGACTTCTTGCTGTCGGCCTAGGATGTCATCAGCTCCTAGAAGCTGCCCACAGTTCATTCCTACATGGGGTTCCCCAATATGGCCTCTTAACTTCTCAAAGCTAGCGAGGGGAATGGGAGGAAGAGGGAGAGAGAGAAGGAATGAGCTTTATGGTAACAGAGCAGGGATGGCATTTTAGGGCCATCTTCTTGAATATCAGCCAGGAGGAACTTTGTGGATTTGACACATACTGTCCCATGTGTGTATCTGCTTTACGGACTAAACTACAGTAATGCCTGGCTTACAGGGCTTTCGTGGTAACTAAATCAGTCAGGTGGCAGAAAGTCCATTGTAAGTTACGTAAAGCCCCTTAAGGACATACGTTATTTCCACACTTACAGACTCAAGGGAACAAAATTTACCCTATTTTACTCTAAATAATTTACTCTATTTTACCCTATAACAATTTACCCTAAATAAAGAAATATTTCTAAAGCTAGCATAAAAAAGTACACGAGATCAGTCTCTGGATATGTTTTTCCATGCTTTTTATTATTTAGGACTGAGTTAATTAATTTAACTAACTTTTAGACTAATCTTAGTGTGTTTTTTTAGTATATGTGCTGCCGAAGCGAGCACCTTAGTGTGTTTTTAATGCTCATCTAGCATATTTTGTCCACTAATAAAATACTACTTTAAGAATCTTGGTGAATTTTTGGGACTCTATCCTAAGGAAATGGGTGAAGGGAGTCAAAGGTACAAACTTTCAGTTTCATAATACAGAAGTCCCGCGGATGTAAGGTGTGGCATGGAGACTACAGTTAATAGTGCTGTGGTGCATATTTAAAAGTTGCAAACAGAACAAATCCTAAATGTCCTCATCACAAGAGAAAACATTTAATAATTTTGTATGTTGACAGATATTAACTAGTCTTATTGTGGTGACCATTTCACAATATATACAAATAGCGAACCATCCTGTTACACAGCTGAAACTAATATAGTGTTATAAGTCAATTAGACCTGAATCAAAACAATACAAATAAAAGGATATTTAGAAAGTTAAAAAAATTACCTATTTAAGAATCCCTGTCAGGGTACCTGGGATGGCTCAGTCAATTCAGCATCCAACTCGTGATCTCAACTCAGGTCATGATCTCATGGTTTGTGGGGTGGAGCCCCACATGGAGCTCTGTGCTGACAGCATGGACGCTGCTTGGGATTCTCTCTCCCTCTCTCTGCCCGCCCCCCCCCCCCACCATGCACACGCACTCTCTCTCTCTGAAAAATAAGTAAACATTAAAAAAACAATTTCTAGAAAAATATTTAACAGAGAAATTGTTTAATAATCATATATCATATCTGCACACCCATGTTTATTACTGCAGCCTTATCCACAAGAGCCAAAATACAGAAACATGGGAACAACCTTAATGTCCTTCAGGAGATGAATGGATAAGGAAGTATATATTCTATCATAATTATATGTCCTAGTAATTGTATATGTGACATATCATATATAAGGAAATCCTGCCATTTGTGACAATATGGATGAATCTGGAGGGCATTATGCTAGTGAAATAAGCCGGGAGGAGAAAGGCCAATACTGTATGGTTTCACTTATATGTGGAATCTTAACAAAAAAAAAAAAAGCGATTTCATAGAAACCGAGAATAGAATGGTAGTTGCCAGGGGTTGGGAAGAAGAGTTTATAAAGTGAAGTCGATCAAAGGGCACAAATTTTCAGTTATAAGAATAAGTTCTGAGGACGTAATGTGCAGCATGGTGACTGTAGTTAATAACACAGTTTCACATACTTGGAAGTTGAAAGTAGATCTTAAGCATGCTCACAAAAAAAAAATTACCCATGTTGACTATGTGAGTTGGTGGCTTTGTTAATTACCTTGATCTTGGTGATCACTCTACAACATTTGTGTATATCAAATCATCACACAGTACACTTTAAATATGTACAATTGTATCCATCAATTGTCCCTCAATAATTTTTTTGAAAATCCCCAAATGACACAATTGAAATATGACAAAGCTACCCAAACTGGTATCTACAGAACTGGTTTTGATCTCATTATTGCTTTGAAAAATATTTCATCACCAGTAGGCCTTTAGGAATTTTTTGTTTGGCTGGTTGATTTGAGGTGTTTTTGCTCACACTGAATACTGCAGGGGCCGTTCTTGAGCGTACTTCCTTGTGTGTGTTTGTACATTATTCCGTGCGGGAAATGCTGTACAGTGAATGCTGAGATGCAAAGTCGAATGTCTGTGCCATAGGATATGCAAGTTCACGCAGAAAGTGTGTGCTTCCGATCTGGGGTGGGGGAAGGAGCCCGCATACCTGGACAGTTTCGGTCAGGGCTTAATCACAGCACATGCTCACAACCTCGTTTCTGACAGCCTCTCTCATCCAGTCTCGGACCCTCGCCTCTGTGGAGGCAGGAGCAGGCGGGCCGGTCTGTAATCCCAGCTCCGCTGCTCCCTGACTGCGAGAGCCCCGCAAGGCTCTGAACTGCAGCTTCCTCCCGTGTAAAACGAGAATAGTATCTCCTGCCCAGTGCCGCTGCCAGTTAGAGCTACATCTAGCACAGGGCCGAGCACACACAAGATACTGAAACAGTATTATCCACTTCCCTAATGATCAATTCTGTGCATTTGGAGATGATGGAATTAGCATGTGTGGTCAGAGGTGCAGCTTCAGTCCACACCCTGACTGGAGCTGGGGCCTACAGTGACCCTGACCAGACCCGAGTCTACATGTCAAAATCCAAATATTCCTTGAAGGTCACCTAGGACCACCTCCAAACACCATCCCAAGCAATAAAGCCTGGTCAAGTTTCCTCAGAGCAGACATCTCACTTTGCATCTCCTAGCAGCCTCCTGACCCTGGCAAGGTTTGGGACTATCCCTTTATTCCCAGATGGAGCTCTGTGTACCGTAGATCCAGAGAACAGCTTCTGTTCCATAATTCCTTTTCCTGTCTCATTATCCGTTCCATTTTTATGAAGCTTCATGACCTAATGTGACAATGAACTAAATGAGTCTTGCTTATTTGATTATATCACAACTCAGCTAACAGTTCTTTCTAGGGTGTGTGGTATTTTGAGTTTGGCTTTGTGAAGGTAAGTTCTTCTTATTTCCCCTTACAGTCCCTTCCTTCCTTCCCTCCCTCCCCACTTTATAATATTAAGGAAGTGCAGCCCTCACTTTGCCTCTAGTTTTCAGTCCCATGTCCCTGGTAGGGGACAACGTGGAGAGAGAATGGTGGCGTCTTGCCTGTTTACTGCTCATGTTTCTACATCTTTCCGTTGACCTTGGCACTCAGCAGTGCTCACACGGAGTCGTACGGGGGCTTCCTGCAGTCCCAAGTGACACCTTCCATTAGTGATTATTACTTATCCTCATGCTGGGGGGTCCTCTCTGACAGGCCAAACCAGAGCAGTTCCTGTAGGAGTTCTAGGGGAGGTTACAGATCAGAATACACGGTGACGATGAGTGTGTGGTGACCATCTGGAATCAACTCGATCACATATCTGTGTTTCTTGGCATAACAAACCCAGTGGGATCACCTTACTGTGTCTGTCAAGTGTTTTAGAAAGCAGTCCAGATGTAACTCAGTGTAAACTAACAGACCTGCTCTATGTGACTCATCACTTGGAGAAAATTTAATTGAGTCACTACTATGTGTCAGGAATTACATGTGGGGTTGGGAGACCTTTATCCCTGGGCACACATTCCTTCCTGTCTATTTCTGCTTCAGTGATAAAGATTTAAGTTCTAGTTTATACAATAATAAACGTTATCATTTATTGAACATTTGTTATTCCAGACACTCTGACAGGTACTTCGCCTACATAACATTATTTTCTTCAATCCTCATTTAAACTCCTTGAGATACTTCCATTATCTCCATTTTAATAGGTGCAGGACCTGATGTGGAGAGAGGTTATGTCGCTCCCACAGACACACAGGTAGGGCGTGGGGACAGCAGGGTGAGCTTCTAGGAAATCTGCTTTACCTTTGTGCCTGGAATGACCATTTGACTCCTGCCTCAAAGCACTAGCCTCAGGGATCCCATTCCTTGTCACACTGAAATTAGTTTAATCTTAGGGCTTGTCGTCTTTTCCCCAGGTCTGCCTAGGAGATATGTTTTTCCCAGAATCCCCATTTCACTCCCTCAGATGGCAACCCACTTTACCCAGGTTGCCTGTCCTGTCCCACCGACCGCCTGCCCCCTCTATGGAGGCGGTCCCATCTCCCTCTCCGCAAAGACAAGACCATTGATTCATTGATTTAACAAGAGATTACTAAAGCCTTTGGAAAACGGAAGGGGATTAAAATGCACACAGCAGAACCCCTCCACAGCCTTCCCGCAGCGCCTCCCCTGCTGCCTGCCGCAAGCCACCCAGCTGAAGGGGCTGCCTCTTCTTCAACTCTTGGGAGACCCCCGCGGGTACCTCTGCCCTGGGCCCCCCATTCTACTAAAATCTGTATCAAGCACACCAACCACAAGATTTTCCCCCAAAAGGAGGCACATCTACCTCTCTGTCTCTGTCCCCAAAGAAGGGTTTACACTGTTATGCAGAACCGTGTGCTGTCAAACATCCACATTAGAAAAGGTTCTGAGTTTCTTTTTGCAGAACCAAGATGCTCTTTCAACAACTGTCCATACCCTCCGTTGGTCGCTGCTCTGAGAACACAGGTGAATTTAAGGCTGCTGTCTCTAGACACAGGATCCAGCCAGAAAGCTCTAAAACAACCTTTTCCCCCATTTCTAGCCAGAAAGCTTTGAAAAAATATCAGGGCTCAGTGTCCTTCAGGATGCCCAGTTTTACACTGAGGAAGTATTTCTCAGTTGTGAAAAACATTTCCCATTTATCATCTCCTTGTGCCTAGGCGATCAGTTGTCATATTTGGGGAGAACATTCCACATCTTCTCATGCCCCTACACTAGATTGATACTAAGTTCAAGTAAGGCGTGAGTCTGGCTGCGTTTGCCTGTTTTCCTAGCTTTTTCCTGGATCCTTTTCCTGTCCCAGAGTTCTTTCTCATCCAAACTTCCTCTTAGCTAAGGCAGGATGTTCGGCTGGATTTTGGTAACTCATGGGGAATCTCATTCTTAACAAAAACCATGAAGGTTCTTTATATAGGATTTCCAGGAACTGACGAACATTCTTTTGCTAATAAACTTCTTGACCACAACTGGTTCTGTGCAGGTGTGCATTTTTAAACAATGAACTGGCAGTTCAAAATGGGCTTAAACCAAATCCCACACAAAGAAGTACAGTTTTATACACCGAGATCATTCTGGTGTCTGTCCTCTTTGCTTTGTCTATAGCAAAAGACTTTCAGAACCTCAACCCTGGGATGTTTCCATAAATCACCCTCACACAAAAGGACTGCACTTTAAAATCACTCTGATTCCTCTTCATCCTTTACCTGGTTTTCAGGGTAGAAGGAGGAGGGGGGAGAAAAAGGGGAAAAACAAATCATTATGGATCTGCTGATTTGTTTCAGGGCATATAGCCAGAAAGGCGCGGCTTGACTCTTTCCTGTGTGTGGGACAGAATTAAATCTGAAGCCTAATCTTAAATCTGATAAAACGGAACTTGTGAGCCTGTTTGTAAGGAAAAATGAACCTATCTCATGGCCCATTGAGATATGCCCCTAGAAGGTGGATAAATTCTCTCAGGTCAAAAGTAATAGGAAGTATGTTACAGTGATCTCATTTTTCCCCTTGTACATGGGTCCGGCCTGAAAAGAGACAAGAAAACAAAACACAAAAACAGTAACAAAAGTTCACTTGATAGCCTCGGTTCCACTTGTCGGTGGGAGCATTTGGGCAAGTTTTGCCTGGTTATTCACAGAGAGGCTACTACTGCATTTATTATCTTCATTATGAATCCAGTTTTAATACACTTGCCCATCTCTGAGGAGCTTGTCGCTATGTCTAATAGCCTTTGATAGTCCCAGGTCCCAGGGCACCTGATTTTCAGTCTTGGCTTTCTCCTCCTGTGGCATGGCGAGGCGGCTCCAGTCTTTCAGAATCAGCAGCCTCACAGAAAAAGCTTCTGGGGGGGGGGGGGGGGGGGGAGAGAGAGAATGAATGAAAATGATTCTTTCCCTCCAATAGCATAACATCTTGGTTTAATGTTACCCATGTAGGGAAACAGGAAAGAAATTAATGGATGAATTTATTATCAAAGTTATTATCAAGTAACCACAAGCCCAGGTCTGGTTTCATGACTGGCACCAAATCTGCCCTTGGCAGAGTTTCATCACCAATGGGAAATCAGACAAGCAGGCAGAGAAACCAATAGGATTTTAAAATGTTTCTTGAATTATCCTTTCGCTATTCCAAAACCAGTTTCTGTAAAACATAGCAAGTCTTATCTTCTGCGCAAACTTACGCTCATGACTTATTTCCCGTACACGTGGTAAATTAGCAAAGCGTGCTCTAAGTTTGCTGACCTTTATAAAGATAAATTCTCCAGAAGGATAAGAATGAGCTCTCTCCTTTTAAAATCTATTCCTGGGTTTCTTCTGGCCTGGAATGCAAATTGGGTGCCTCTCACATTTACATGCAATTGTATGTGAGGACTCTTCATCAGGAAACACAATCAAAGAAAGAAGTCTTATATCTACAGAGACTGAGTCTTGAATTAGCGTTATGCCACACTATTTCTATACTGTTAGAAAAGGAAAACACATTTTTCCTAATTTTCTTCATTTTTCATCATGTGTGTATGTGCGTGCATGTGTGTCATATTTCCCAGTGAAGGCTGGCTGAAAGATCTCCTTACACATTAAGTGAATGCAGTGGGGAATAGTCTGGCCGGAATGCTTGCTGGAGTTTTGATAATGACACGGCTGCTATGGCTGCACTTTGTGAGTTTCATGTTGAGTCTTCAAACTTATAACAAGCTAAGTCACCTCAAGAAATCACCTCAGTGCAAGTACAGCTCGAAACCAAAAGGCCCCCAAAAGGACTCAGGGCTTGAAATTTGCAGGATATGTGTGCATTAGTTGTTTATTTGAGTTTCCTGTCAATTCTCTGATGTAGATGCCGCAGGAATTGTTTTTGCATGTTTTAAAGGGAGGAAACTGAAAGTGCGTGTTCTTGCTCCAGACCAGCTCTGCCTGTGGTGACAGAATCACAGGGAGAACCTTGGTCTTTCATCACAGATGTTGCAAATGCCCAGGGGGGGTCTTTGCAACCCAGCAAGAAGGAGCAGCCATCTGTCTCATTCATCTTGGTGTCCCCCACTTTTGGTCTGGAATAGGTGCTCAGAAAACAGCTGTTAAGTAAATGAGAGCGCCAGCAAACTGCAAAGGGAGAGCGTAGAGCAGTCATGGCCCCAGCATGCTGCATTCCTGTGCCGCCTTCCGTCTGAGGAGCCCAAGCCACTGTCACGTGGCCAGATTCAGGAAAGGGGAGCCAGCCTGGTGTGTTGTGGACTTTGTCATAAGACATAGGCTGCTCCTATGCTTTTTTTCTGCTGAGTCCGATTCACAGGCTTCAGGCCACTTCTGTGCTGAACGTGAGCCGGCAGTGCCATGGCCCACGCTGGAAGCTGTAATACTCATTAGCAGTTACGTCCATAGTGTTTGCATCAGCCAAACAGAAGTGCTAAAACACATTTGCACCTAAGTTACTCTGGGTCCATCGGCTCAGTGTCAACAGGAAGTATCAGACAGGGATTAACGTATTACGCACTCTAAGCAAAAGATCATTCAGATTTCATGAGACTGCACCATGGGAGATAGGGTAGCTATGCCTAGTCTTCGTTCCTGCTCGGCAGTATGTAATACGTGATCCCATTCCTTGGAAGGGATGCAGGTCACACACTCTAGAAGCTAAACCGTGTGCAGCAGGTACTATAGTTCGCTGGAATTTTCACTTTTCACATATTTCATGTGGCAGAATGGAAGTTTGAAGCTCTTTACCTGACACCAGTTCCATTTTCATTAGTACGCTGCCAACCCCATTACCTAAGGGTAATGCTATTAGGTAATGAACCATAAGGTAAAGGTGGGCTGTACAAATAAAGAAAAGTATCCTAGGATGAACTGTTCTCACACTTAAATATTAAGTAAATCCATTCCTTTTTTTCTTCTTTAAACCTCTAGACCATAGTCCATTTTTTTAAAGTGACAGGTAACAAAGATTATTTTAGATAAGCAGGTCCTTGCTTAATAGTCTGAAGCTTCGGCTGTACGACCCGGCACGCTCATGCCCCAGATCCCAGGCGTGCGCTCGGAGTATATTATATCATAGCTCACGTACAGACCTCTCCCTTGCCCGCCAGTAGAATTTTAAGTCCCAGGCTAAGACTGGGTCCCTAGCTGAGTACAAATTTCAGTGGGATTTGGAAAAATCCTTTAAATAGATTTTTATTGGTTTTTAAGAACAGGGTTATTTTGTGTTAATAATGGGCATACATTAGGCTTTAGATAATTGCTTTATGTAACTTAGCGTTTTGGCTTTCAGCTAAATAAACACTCTATGTGTTCACAGGTGTATTGTCCTCAAGGGCCCTCGGCTTTTAAGGGTGGCAGCTGTTGCCAAGGTGTGGCTGATACAGTTCTGCGTATAATTTATTGGAAACAGGTGCTGGCTCATGATGAAGATAGACAGGAAACTAAAGCAGACAACATGTTTAACCACCATTAAAAAAGTTCAGGTTCAGAGAGACAATGTGTCTGAGATGTTTGGAGGATGTTGCCAGCATCCCAGTGCGAGTTTAAAAGCTCCTGCGGATCAGCATAAGGAAGAAATTGTACGTGAATTTCAAGCAGCGCAGCCTAATGAGTGCCTGATGCTATCCTGCCAGATTTAATTGATTACATGAAATTTTTTTAGTTTGTGTAAGGCTAGCAAAAAATTATAAAATACTTTCCTAAGCTAATTGTTAAAAATTACTTTCAAATGAGGTAATAACTGTTAGTTTTCGATGATCTGGACAGTGGATTAGGCTACAATGTGTTTTCTTTATACTCAGAGTATTTGCTTTGGATTCTGTCTGTGGATCCTTCCATGGTGGGAGGAGCCCGGGGTTAGTGTCCACAGGGCGTTGGTGCTGGTTTAGGGCAATGAGGCAAGAGACAGAATCTAGCAACGTGAGGTCTGGATGCTCACCCTCTCCCTTTGGATATTACTGTGCTATGGAGTCGCTTAGCAGGCTGGGGCATGGCTGTCACGCCCTGTGTCTTCTAGCCCCATGGAGGAGTAGAAATGGCCTGGAGCCTCCTCACTCCAGGAGTGAGCCCTCAAAACCCTGGCTTGCCTCACCTCTCCCCCTGCCTCCCCAGTAAAAAATGAGGAGACAGATCAGCTCATGCTCTGTGAGACATTCCCCCCTGCAAAGAGCCGTTTGTGTATTTTCCCAACTAATCTCCAGTCTATCGGCATGCTACCTAATACACATGTGCAATAAATATGCATACTAAATACAGCTGAAAAAGAAGTTGTTAAGAGTGCGTGCACAGTTTTTCAACCTCAAAAATCTAAATATCTTGGCCATTTACATGTTTAAAAAATACCCACAGGCATTAGACCACATTACGGACTAATGGCCTGCCAAATTTCGTTTTTGGGAAAAGAATCTACATTTGAGTTACAACACACGAGTGTAAAAAAAGCAACTGAAAGAACAAAATTTGGTTAAAAACATTTTTCGACCCCCAGGCTCAGAACCTATGTGCCAAAAATGTTGACAAAACTTTATCCCAACACCAGCGGGCAAGAACAGTTTAATATCTGCTTTATGTGAAAAATCAGTGACAATTTAATGCTTGCATTAATTTGAAAGAATTTTATGCAGTAGGTAGAAACTTTTTACATTACCATTCCTAATCTCTCCCAGGCTGCTTCTTCCCTTCTGCAGGGGAAAGTGACTGACAGGGCTGAAAAAAGCCAAATCTGCTGAAGGGCCCACGCAGCTGTTTTTATCAGCCTCCAGAAGCCCCATCCCTGCCCGAAACCAGGAATTCGGTTTGCATGCCGCTCAGAGCCGTCAGCGGAGGTTTAGCATAGGAAAGCAAATAACTGATGTAAAAATAAACCTTTTATTACAAAAAAAACTTTATAAAGCCCCTTTATTTAGAAGGAGACTCACTCAAATAAATACACTGTTAACAAACTTATATAATGAATAATAATATATACTGTCGCAAGTGATGAAATGGAATCCCGCAAAACAAGTGCTGAAATCTGATGATTGATTATCAAACCTATAGGATAAATAAATCTTCTCCAATTAATTGCTAGTCTTGGGGATGGGTTTATAGAGAAATATCCCATAAGAAAAAGTGCCCGGCACAGAGTTTCAGGGAGAGTTAGGATACTGAATGGAGCAGGACTGGGCTTGCACACAGCCCTCTTTCCAGCGCAGTCATGAGCCTGGAGGTCATGGTCAGATGAGTCCAACATGCTGATGGAGAAAGATGGCGTTCTCCATCGGAGCTAATGGATTATCCGGGCCATTTGGGCCCACGTGTCCAAGTATCAGAAGAAGCTATTTTTAAATTTATAGAAAAGGGAATTGAGAACCAACCTGGTTTCCTTGGGTGTGTTTCTTGCCAACAAACCAATGAAAGCACCCATTCAGAAGTTTTTATTCTCTAGTTTTGGTTTCCTAGCTTTGCATCCTTATTCTTCTCTCTGAGTCAATGTGGATAGCCCCGTCAAAACCTTCTTATTGATTTTGGAAGGGAGCTGACTTCATGTTTGTAACTAGCTACGCTCTGATGTCTAGGAGCAGAATTATGGGAAATAATGCCTAATGTGAAATCCCACAGGGCCAGCTGCACACCTACAGCTCTCCCTCCACATCATTTAGCAGGGTCTTCGTTTCAAAGTAGGGAAGAAATGTCTATCCAGTGGTCCCATGAATGCTGCTTTGTGATGGTGCTTTCCCCCAAATCTTGCACTAGGGAAGTTTTCCATGGAAACAACCATACATGTTGGACTAGTACTCTGATCAGAAGGGAGAATAAACCTTGAAGATCTGTTGATGCATCTGAACAGCTATCTGTCTGTCCATCCATTCATCCTAATTGTGTCCTGTCTGCTTGGTTTCTTCCTATGAGGATACTGCTGTCTATTCTCTTCTAGGGTAGTGTATTTATGAAGTACGTCTTTTTACTGTCATGCTTTGACATCTTGGCACTTTGTTGACACTGGAAGGGCTGACCCTCCCAGGGCTAGCTAATTTTTAGGAGAGCAAACAGCTCATCAGGGAACAGGCCTTTCAGTTGGAAACCAACCCATCTGAAACCCAAACCTCAGCCCCCTCTCACACCAGGATCATTATCTTCCTGCCCTAATCACCCAGGGCCAAGTACCAGATAACTAGGGACAGCCCAGTGCTCTAGAGGCCAAGCAAATGACTCAAGTTGGCCAATCCAAAACCTGTTTGGCCTGCTTACCCAGCTCTCCCCATTCCTTCCCTTGAAAGCACCAATAAAGGTTCTTGCCCATATTCCCCTCTACTCCCTGTGCCTCCTAACTGACTCTGGCACTTCCTGCAGTGGCCCAGCATGGTGGGGCATTGTCCCCTCCTTTTGGGAGCTGTAACTGTCTTCTTTCTCCATGGCAGTTGTCTCTTGAGCTATGGGCCTCATTATACCTGAATAATAATAAAATCTGCATTTCAATCGGGTGGAATAAATAAAGAAACCTTCCTTCAGAGCCTCTAAGCAGTTCGGGTACAGTGGAAGTAGCCCTGAGATTGAGGTCAAGAATCATAATCCCGGCTACACCCTGTGTGTAACTGGGTAGCTGTGGCCAAGCCATCTGACCTTACTAAGGTTCAATTTCCTATCAACATGGACAATTCTATCTACGTGGACAATTCCCATTTTGCTGGATTTTTGTAAAGATCACATAGGTTCTCATGAATAAAAGGCCCAAGTGTGTGATAGGAACAGAGTTGGATCTACTCTCATTCCCTTAGGTAATTTCTCCTTTCTTGCTCAAGTTTTATAAACCCTACCTGAGAACCCTTCCCCTGTGCACGGTCCCCATTTTGCTGGTGAGGACCACAGGGAAGCCCATGTTCTCACTCTGTATGAGGAATAGAGCGGAAGGTAGTGGTTGAGAGCACAGAGAGCGGAGTCCGGTTTCTTAAGGGTGACAGCACCACTCAATGACTGGACAGTCATAGGAAATTTACTACTCTGTGCATCATGGTTTCCGGATCTGTAAGATGGGGTCAATTCCCTACTCCACAGGATGGTTTTGAAGTGCGTAACACACTCAGAGAATAGTGAGTGTCCTCTGACTATGAGCAGGTAGGAATAGGGTTGGGCGGGGTGGTAGCAATACGCCAAGTACAGGTGCTAGCAGATTTCTCACAACTGTTATCCCTGAGACACCATGGCAATGACCTCCTCTTCTTGCCAAATGCCCTTTCTCTATTCATCTGCCTTCTAGAGAATGGGGTTGCTAGGTTAGCCAGGCTGCTTTTGATTTACATATGACACACCTTTTAGCTGAACCTCAAACCAGAATTCAAATATTATGTGCTAATAGAACTTCAAACCTGAACAACTCTACTGTTATGAATGAGATGTCAAAAACCAGCACTAGGCCCTGCAGCTTTATGAAACGACTATACTGGAACATCTGAATAGGTTGTAAACCACCCAATATTTGAGCTGATTTCAACTGAGGCCATCCTGAGTCTGAGCTGAGACTTAGGCGTTCTTCTATTTGATGAAAGTGAGGTTCCTGCTCTCTCGCCCACTGTTTAATTCTCTTTCCCCTTAAGCAGCTCCTTCCTGGTGGATATTTGCAAAGCATTGCTGGGAGACAATGACAAATAGTTCTCATGAATACTAGAATAATAACCGAAGGATGAATGATTGGAATGCCGAGGTAGCAGAAGGCCACGGGCTTCAGAGCCAATCCGAGCCACCTTTGAATGTAAATGCTGGTACCTGTGCACATTTGCCTTCCTTGAGATTGTTTGCTCATCGAAGGAATGAGAGTGGCAAAGTAACCTTGCAAGATTATAAACCCAGGCTGTGTAACAACAGCCGCCATGACAGTTGAGCACTGACCCCTATACTCTATATAGACGTAGCCAGCCACTGTACTCATTCATGTTAACCCAAGCAACAACCCTACAAAAATGGTGGTCATTATTATTATCGCAGTTTACAGAGGAAGACCCAGAGGCACGGGGAGGTAAGGTGATAGCTAGAGAGGATCTGAACCAAGGAGGGTGTCTTTAACTCAGTCATGGGGTCTCTCAGGAATATCTCCTCAGAGTGGTCAGTGCACGTTTTTCTTTGGAGCCTCCGGAACAAGGAGTCTCAAGACCCTTCCCATGTCATCCAGCTCTTTCCCACTCATGAGCCCACTGCCCACCCAGTCTCACTGCCAAATCCCTTCTGCTACCAGCTCATATTTCTGAAAATGCAGTATTCCCTCAACTCCTAAATTCAGGCTTCGGGAGCTGGTGGAAATGGAAGAGTCCAAAAGGCCAGGGAGGGGGCCCAGCTGCCTAGAGAATGGGCCCAGGGAAACTTGGAAGCAATGCTGGAATGAGTCAATCAGTCAGCAAGTATTTATTTAGTGCTAGGCAGCTTGGGGGATATGGAGAAATTATAAGACGCCATCCGGTCCCTGGCTGGATTTCTGGCTGGGTTCCCCGCATAAGAACTGGGCCTGGAGCTGGGGCCTGCCCAGCCCATGGAAGGCTGCCATGGCTTGTGAGACCGGCTGCCTTGTGGGGCAGCGGCGGGTGGTAGCGGGAGCTGGGGATGGACGGGCCAAGTCCCTGTCTCAGCAATGCTGAGATTGTGAGATTGTGAGATTGCCACAAAGGTATCATGTCACCATGTTGGACCTCAGTTTCCACAACCATGAAATGGGAACAACATCAACATCAGTGCTTGCCTAGTTATGGTGCAGCAAGGTATTGAGAAGTTCATGCATGGAAAGTGTTTAGTCCAATGCCAGGCACATAGTCTGCTCAACAAATACAGGTTCTTATTAGGAGGCATTGGTTGCATTAGACTGTAAAGGAGGTGTGTTCTGACTCACATCCTTTTACTCCAGTCCTTGCTATGGCAGCCACTCAAGCCAGATATGCCTAAGGGCTCTTCTCTCACATTCTGCCTTGGGGCTCCTCTGACAGGGTAGGGGTAGGGCTAGGGGAGCTCCCAGGAGTAGTCTCTGTGGGCATGGAGTGGGGAAAAGTTAACATCTTTGGGGGACCCCGACCAACAGGTGACTGAGCTGGTAGAGAAATACTTCACCCTCTGTCTTTCAGGTGGATAGTTCTGAGGTACATTCTACATGGCTCCTGCAAAGGCCTGGCTAGGTGGGACCAAGACCTACATTGGAGGCCAGCTGGCACACGCCCTCATATTTGCTTTCCCTCTGTTCCTATTGTACCCTCCCCAGTCCTCCCACTTGTGTACTGGGATTTCTCTCCAGAATAGTGGAGAGCATCAGACCTTGTCTCAGCTTCTGCTCTGTGTTAGTGGGTGAGGAATGAGGAGGAGAGGGGAATGGCTGCAAAGAGATGGCGTAGCATAATGGCCAAGAGTTGGGTCTGTCTTGGGTTGGAACAATGGTTCTCCTCACTACTGGCTGCTTGAAGGAAACTGATGTCTATGATCCTGTGTATCATCATCAGTAAGATGGGAATACCATGGTCCTGGCCCATACAGCTGTTTAGAAGATTGGAGAAAACAATGCATAACAAGTGCTCAGCCTGTGCCTTGTGCAAAGAGCTTGGTTCTCCAGAAGTAGCCCTGGAGAGCAGGATTTATGGGAAAGTGATTTAGTGGGAGGCGATCCTAGGAGAAGCAGCATAAAAGTGGGAGAGGGAGGGGAAAGAAGCTAAGCAAGGATATCAGGCAAAGTTACACCAAAGATAATTTTGTCTGAATTCCTTGGGAGAGCTCTGGAGACAACGTGGTCACATCTCAGAAAGAAGTGGCAGCTAAGTGAGGTCAGATGCATGGACTCCAAAAGGCTGGGGGCAGCCACCCGTAACAAGGCTCAGATGCAGGCTGCTGGGAGTGAACACACACTAGGAGCTCTGTGCAAGAAGTGAGAAGGGATCCAAGGAAATATGGTGGGCACTTGCCATGTCAGCCACCATATACTAGTGGTAGTGGTGTTTTGGTTATTCCACTTTTTTTTTAATGTCTTCTCAAATTATATAAGAGCCAAGCTTTAGGGCATGCAAAGCACCAGCCTCCCCAACTCCCTTGGGCCTTTCCTTCCTTGATCTCATCTTCACCGAAGTTCACATGGCGATAGCCTCTCTGAAGTACCAGTCTCCTGCCTGGGCCTCCTGCCATCTGTCAGCAGCGGCTCAAGGATTTCTCAGGCCCACAGGTCATCAGGAGGACTGCTTGGAGGTGCCTGGGGATGGAGGTAGTCATACTTTCTCTGAAGCTCCATGGATTCAAGAGCCTCCCCAGGTCTCTGGTGGAGACCACATGGGAAGGGCAGGTAGTGGCTGCCGGCAGGGGCAGCAGGGTGACCAGGCTGCAGTTGGGGGTGGTTAGGGTCCTACAGATGAGAGGTGATATCAACACAAGCAGAGGGAGGAGGAAGAGAAACAAGGGAGTGGATTTGAAAGTTATTTGTTGATTATTTGGCTATGGGACATGAAGAGGAAGTCCTGGCCCTGTTTTCTACTTGGGCATGGAAAACCAAAGGAGAAGCAGGTCTCCTGGTGAAAGACCATACCAGTTTGGGTCCCTTTTTATTTGAAATATATTAGGGACCAGCAAATTAAACTATCACTAGGCAGATGGGTCTGCAGCTCAGAGAAGGTAGCTTGGTGTGGCTACAGACTGAAGCCTGAGCTAGGATTTCCCATCATGGAGAGGAGGCAAGCCTGTGGTGTGGCCTGGCCCACTGGGTGACTCGTGGGTGAGCACAAGGCACCAGGGACTCATGTCTCTGCCTTGGACAGTATGTATAGACTTGGTCTCACGTTGCTTCCTCCACTTTTTGCTCCTGGCATTGGAGCATTTCAGACATATTGTTGATGGGCATCCCTTGAGGACAGTGTGCTCAGGGCAGGGGCAAGGCGCTACTGCTGTCTGCTCCCCAACTTCCCCCACCCCGGCTTGGCCCCGACACTGCTGGCAAAGAGCGGCTCCTGCTGGGTCTCTCTAGCGGGGAGCTCTGGCACTGCGTCCCTCCCATGCCTTCACGGAGTGAGCTCACGCTCTCCCCGACTTCTTTGATTACCCTCATCAAGCTTTGTTGCCTTTCTTAAAATCATGTATCTCAGCTCACAATTCACCTTTCCGTCATCTCATTATTTGGGCATCTTGCACACTAATTTTTAAGCTCTGCTTTTGTTCACTCTTAACATGCTTTCTGACAGAGTAGAACTTCAGTAACTATTTGTTGAATGAATGTGTCCCTCCTGGGCCCGTCTCTATCTTTGATAACTTGGGTCCCAAGCCGAGAATAAAGATTCTCCACGAGATAAGCCATCCCACTTCCTTTTATTCTCTTAACTCAAGCCATGCCCAAAGTATCTACACTTGTCTCCCAGCTCTCTGTTCCACTGCATGTGTGTTCTTGGTTTCTGGTATGTTCTGAGTTTCCCACCGGGCGGTTTTAAGATCTGCCTCTCCTCAGGTAGGCTTGTGAAGCCAGTGGGCTTTCTCAGTGGCTTAGGATATGGGTCTTTGAAGCCAACCCACTACTCAGCGGTCAGAGCCTGAGGAAACTTGAATTAGAGAAAACATGGACGTCACAGAAGACGTTTCTAGGCTTTTCGAACTGCAGGTTCCATCTGGAAAATTTTTAAAAGGTTGGCCACGTGGAGTATTCCACATTACATAACCCATGCCCAGCTCCCTTGCTTACATTCCCAGATGCTCTGAAAAAAAAAATGTTCACCCCAAAGTACCTGGGGTCCTTATGGAAAACCTTCTCACAACGTTCATGTCTATGTTCAAATTCAATATGTGAACCTTTTGCTTTCCTCTTTGAACGCTCATGTGGGAATAGGATCTTAGGCTGTCTGAAGATTCCTTTGGTCCTCGGCCCACCCCACGTCAGGTGGTAATCGCCACTTTAAAACATTGAGATTAGTGCAGTAAAAAAGATTTATGAATATTAATTCGTTTTATAGCAGGTCATAATGTGAGCTGGAGAACAAACAGTATGGTTTCATTCCAATGCTTTAGTGCAAACAAGAACGGGGTTGCGTGTTATGGAAAATATTAGTTGGAGATGCTGGTTTGGAAACCAATTTGTTTAGAAGGCTTTAGCTATAACTCGCCAGACACCCTGAACTTGTGGGGAGTCTGCTCTGGAAAGGAAGGATCATGAATTTTATAGCTGTTATGTTTTTCATAATTGACAGCATTATCAAAAAAGAAATAAGTTATATTCTTAAAATGCCAACCACAAAACACTAAAGTGGTTTCTATTACAAAGAAAGATGAGTCCTTCCCTAACTTTCTAGAACTGGCTGTAGTTCAAAAGGTTGAACAGTTTTGCCGGCTGCTCCCTATTCCACAAGCTTAGTGTAGCCCCACATTCACCCTTCCCTGAAACGGTGCTTCAGAAGTCCCTGGAGTGTCACGTTCAATGGCTTCTCCTCACCAGCCTTCCACGGTTGGCCATCCTTGGTCCTTTTTCTTCCCTGACTTGCTTCCCTTAGCACCAGCAAGGAAAAACCTGAAAGACTGTGTAGCCACAATTAAGGGGACAGACTGGATTTGGACAGGTTATGAGGGTTCAAACCCTAGCTCTCCCTTTTACCAGTTGTGTGATTTCTGACAAGTTAATTAATTTCAATGTCCTCATTTATAAAGTAGGGGTAACAAAAGTACTCAGGAAGTAAATGATTCGATGTACATAAAGTATTTGGAACAGGACCCGATACATGGTAATTGCTCAATTAACTCTATTTATAACATTACAAGGTGGAGGGTAAGTCTCCTCTCTGCCTGAGAACTCTGTGGTATACTTTTGAAGGAAATATCTTTCTTTTTTTTAATGTTTATTTATTTATTTTGAGAGAGAGAGTGAGAGCACATGAGCTGGATAGGGGCAGAGAGAGGAGAGAGAGAAACCCAAGCTCCCTGTGTCCACCTTGCTCTGTACTGTCAGGGAATAGGGTCAGTCCCACAGCTGTGAGATCATGATCTGAGCCAAAATCAGAGTCAGCCAATGGATTGAGCCACCCAGGCAACCGACGGAAAAATCTTTCATTCTTGATACATGAGCCATCAATTTATCACTTTAGGGTTTATGTTTTGGAGTCTTGATTAATAAACCTCTCCTATCCCAAGATCATGAAGATATTGTTTACATTGTCTTCATTAATTCTATGCTTTTAACCTTCACATTTAGTTCTTATTCCATATAGGGCTTATTTTTATTTGGTGTGAGGTAGAAATTTAATTTTAATTTTTCATAGTGAGGCTACTTTCCCCATTCTTTTTACCAAATAATTAGTCCTTTGCCCCAGGGATTTGTGATGCCATCTCTATACTGCTCCAAGTTCCTGAGGTGCCAGTGGTGTATGCGGGTGTTCAAATCTGCTTTCCTGGTCTACAGGCCTGCTCCTGTTCTGTTGCCACACTGTCTTAGTTATGATTGCTTTTTAATGTGTCTTAAAACTTAGCAAGAAGAATCGCCCTACTTTTCTCTTTCAAAATGTTCTTTGTCAGTGGCGAACCACCGTTCATCCATCTATATATTAGAATATATTCCTAAAAAAATTATGTTTGAAATTTTTATTGGAATTGCATTAATTTTTAACTAAATTTGGGGCATACTGATTGATATAATTTCAATGTTAAATTACCCCAACCTTGGATAGAATACACAGGCCTTCTTTTATGTCCTAGAATAAACTTATAAAATCTTCTATAAACATCTTGTGCAGTCTTTATTAAATTAGCAAATAGATAATTCATAGTTTCAAAGTTGTTGTTTTTTTAACTAATTTTGAGAGAGACACAGAGAGAGAGAGACAGCATAAGCGGATGGGGGGCGGACACAGAGAGAGAGAGAGTCCCAGGCACACTTGGCACTGTCAGCACAGAGCCCTGTGCAGGGCTTGAACTCATGAACTGTGAGATCATGATCTGAGCCGAAACCAAGAGTTAGACCCTTAACTCATCAAGCCACCCAGGTCCCCATAATTCATACATTTAATTGCCATTGTATATTTTCTTATTTTCTTATCATACTTTTTCTAATAAGAATTTGCTTTGGTAGATGCACACTGCTTGTTACTGTCATTAGTTTTTAGTACTTAATCTTGTTTACCATAAACTTGCTGAACTCCCTTACAAATTGTAATGGTCCTCTCCTAATTCCCATGGATTTCTAGGTAGTGAACATTTTGTCTGTCCTTTTCAATCCAATATTTTTGTTATTTATTTTTATTATATTACTGATTTTCCAAATCTTTGGAATAGCAGTTGTTTAAGTGGTAAGTTTTGTCTTGTTCCTGACCTAAAAAAAGTGCTTATAAAAATTTTTTTAAATTTTTAAAATTTATTTATTTATTTTTTAAGTATTTTATGTCAAATTGGTTTCCCTACAACACCCAGTGCTCTTCCCCACAAGCGCCCTCCTCCATCACCACCACCTCTTCCCCCCCTCCCCCTCCCCCTTCAACCCTCAGTTCATTTTCAGTATTCAATAGTCTCTCAAGTTTTGCGTCCCTCTCTCTCCCCAACTCTCTGTTTTCAATGGACTTTGGTAGATAAATATTATCAGATTATATCTAGTTTTCTAAGAGGGTTTTTTTTCAGAAATGAAAAAAAAATCCGATATTTCTAGTTTTCTAAGGGTTCCCTCCCCACAATAATGGATGTTAAACTTTATCATCCTTCAGTTCTATTGTGACCTTGAAGTCTTTTTGTCTATTAAAAAGGTGAATTACATTGCTAGTTTCGCTCATGTTGAGTCACTCTTGAACCATTTTAATATACTTTTGGAAATATATAGATCATTTTTCTTTTATATTTTAAAAACGAAGTTCAGAAGTTAAACTGACTTAGAGTATTATTATTATTATCATCTTAAAATCTCTTCATCAGGCTTAACTGAGCAACCCAGACTTCGCCCATTTCCAGCTTTCTGGGGCCGTATGTGTGTGACGGGAATTCCGTATTCCTCACCTCCTCTCTGAGATCTTCCGTGTAAGTCATTTATCTTCATCCTACTTCATGCTACTGTTGTCCTTCTTCGGCCGTCTTTAGATGACCACCTAGCTCACTTATTTTTCAATCGTCTTCATTTTGAGAACGTATTCACAGCTATAAATTGCTCTCTAGAGACTCTGTTGGCCACATCCCACAGATGTTGATATGGACAAGTTGTACAGTTTCCTCTTTTTGTTTTCTATGTTGCCCAAGATCTGTTTGATAGTAGATTTAATTTTTCTTAGTTTATAGACACATGGATGTTTATTTTTAGCTAGCTCAATTTTATTAAATTGAAATTAGAGAACGTTGTCTGATATTGAGCCTTAGAAATACATTGATACTCTCTTTTTTCTCTACTATGTAATGTCTTTTTATGAGTGATCTATTTGTTCCAGGAAACAAATAGGGTGTATTCTATGTCTGAGTGAAAAACTTTATATAAATTTGTATGTTTAACTTCTTAATCATTTTATTAACATCTTCTATATTCCAGCTTCTTTGTATTGGATTTAGTATTTCAGTTTCTAATGGCAGTGATTTTAAATCTCCAATAGCATTTTATTTCTCTTTTTCTTAATTCTCTCACCTGTTACTTTATGTATTTTGCTCTTGTGATTATGAGTACCTCTCATATGTGTATATATATATATATTTTTTTTTTTAAGAGAATATACTTTTTTAATGTTTAATTTTGAGAGAAAGACAGACAGCGTGAATGGAGGATGGACAGAGAGAAAGGGAGACACAGAATCTAAAGCGGACTCCAGGCTCTGAGCTGCCAGCACAGAGCCCTGTTTTTTGGTTTTTATTTCCATCCTTTATTTTCCTTGATTCTCTGCCCTCTTATCTGAACATTATCTTTCTCAAGCATGTATAGCTGGGTCTTAATTTCTTTTGTTTTTGTTTTTAAGATTTAAAAAAATGTTTATTTATTTTTGAGAGAGAAAGAGCACAGGCAGGGGAGGGGCAGAGAGAGAGGGAGACCCAGAACCCGAAGCAGCTCCAGGCCCTGAGCCGTCAGCACAGAGCCCGACGCGGGGCTCACACTCACAGACCGTGAGATCAAGACCTGAGCTGAAGTCAGACGCTTAACCGACTGAACCACCAGGCACCCTGTTTTTGCTTTAATTCATTTTGAGAGTTTCTGTCTTTTGCCCCATGAGTTTAATTTATTCCATTTATATTCATTCTAATGCTGACTATAATAAAAGACATTTTTGCTATTTAACATTATAATTTTTACCTAACTTTTTAAATTTATTCTAAGATATTTTTCTACTTTTCATTAAACAGTTTTTAAGAACGATTTACTAATTCTATTTTTATGTTTCTGCTGGTAAGCTCTAAACTTTTTAGGGCTCATACTTTTATTTCTTTTTAAAACAATGCTTGAAGCTTATAAATATTTATATATTCTCCTTTTATAAGTGGCCACTCCCCTGTCACCTACTTTAGTCTCTCCCAATTTCCACCTTTATATCACCGCAGTAAGGAACTGTAACTGAAGGATTTTATTAATTTTGAATTTATAGGGCACAGTATTTCCCTTTAGACTCTTCTAAGTCCATAAGGAAAATTTCTATTTAATCTTCCTGTACAGTTTAATCACATACTACATTTGATTAATAAAATCTGTTATAAGAATAAAGTAAGAAAATTTATATAAATTGTTTAGAACATCTCCTGGATTCCAGTAAGCATTCTCACAACTATTTATCAGTATCAAATGTTTTAAAGCATATAATGACTGAACTCAAAGTTTCCTTCAACAACAAATAATAGATATTCCTATCTATAATCTTTTCTGATCTGACAAAACTATATGTAAAACTGTGTGTATGAGTCTGTACTGTATATTTAGGCAATGCACATTTTTGTGAGGAGTGTAGCTTTTTATAATATTCTCAATGGATTTCATAATTCAAAGAAGTATTCTAGTTAACCCAAAGTGAGAACAAGATCCCAAAGTGAGAACAAAAAAGGACAAAGTGATGTCTAAGATGCAATAATGAGTTGTTAGAAGAACTTAGAATTACACACTGCTACATGTTTAGGTCCTGGAGAAGAGTCACTGACCATCTCAAAGCTGAATCTCAAGGATCTAGCATAAAACTTGGACAAATTAGATACTCAGTACATACTTGATGAAGGAAAGAATATTTGAATGAAAGAATAGTGCCAGAATCAGGACATTGCTGAGCTGCTTAGATCCCAGGATGCAATTTATATCTTGGCACTGAAAGGTGCTTTGTTTTTATTTGGCATCGATAGACACCACTATGAAGGTGACAGAGGTGTTATGATTCTCTGACGAAGATGTTAAAGCAGCCATGTTAAAAATGCTTTCAAGGAGCAATTACAAACATTCTTGAAACAGATCTTTAAAAATAAAGTGAAAAGTCTCAGTAAAGAAGTAGAAAGTCCCAGAAAAATAAAATATTTTAAAAATAACTAAAAAAAAAACCTATAACTGTAATTTTAAGAGGAATTCAGTGGATGGCCTTAATAGTGAAATGGAAGCCATAGAGGAAAGAATCAGTAAACCTGAGGATAGAACAATAGAAATTATCCAATCTGGGCAATAGAGAAAAAAATAAATAGGCCCTTAGGAACTTGTGGGACAATAACAGGCAATCTGACATTTGTGACATCAGAGTCCTAGAAAGAGAGGAGAGGAGGAAGGACCAACAGAGAAATGATGACTGAAAACATCCCAAATTTGGCAGGAGACAGTAGCCTATAGATTCAAGAAGCCAAGAGAATCCCAAACAGAATAAACCCAAAGAAATTTACAGCCAGACACAACAAACTTCTGAAAACTAAGATAAAAAAAAGAAAAACCTGTGAAAGAAGCAAGAAAGAAACAACATCTTACCTATAGGGGGAAGATGATTCAGACGACATAAATTTCTCATGAGGAACAATGGGGGTATAAGAAAACATCTTTCAAATGCTGAAAGAAAAGAATTGCCAACCTGACGTTCTGTATCTAGCAAAAATACTCTTCAAGGAATGAAAGGGAAATCATACTTTTTATGTGAAGGAAAAATAAGAGAATTTGTCACCAGAAGATCTACCCTAAAAGAATGAGTAAAGAAAATAAACAAAAAGGAAATGATAAAAGGGGAAACATTGGAACAGCAAGAAAGAACAACAAAGAGGAAAAATATGGGTAAATAGGATTCCTTTCTCTTCTCAGATTCTTGACAGAATTTATAAATTATGCTTTTCAGTAGAAGCAAAAATTCTAACACTAATATGGGTTTAAATGTATGTATAAGAAATATATAAAAGAACTGTTACACTAAGACAGTTATCTTATAAACAGGGTGGGTGAAAGGCAGTAATTTTTCTACCTTTCACTAGACCCGGTAAAATAGTAATACCAACAGATTGTGATACATTATGTATATATAATGTAAAATCTCAAGACACCACTAAAAAGCTATATTTAAAATACACTCAAAATACTATAGAGAAACAAAAATGGGATTCTAAAAAAAAAGGCTGAAATAACCTATAGGAAGTCATATGAAAAAAAATAAAGTGAAAAGCAGAGCAACACAATCAAAAACAAAAAATTTAAAATGAGCAAATGCAAAGACATCTCATTGAGCAGGATATACACATGACACATAGACACAGGAAAAGATAGTCAACATAATTAGCCATCAATGAAATAGTATGACATATCTACCAGTAAAACATAAAACTAGAACCACCACCAGATATTGCTATGGATGTAGATAAGTTGGATCGCCCATGCATTTCTAGCAGGAATGTACAATGGTACATAATTAGGTAGTTTCTTAAATGTATAAACACCTAAATGATCACCTTCCACTGACCCCACATTGCAGTTCTGGGCTTTTATCCTAGAAAATGACTGTATCATTGTCAATACCCTGGTTGTGATAATCGATCTTGCTGTTGGGGAACTGGGTAAAGAGCACAAAGGATCTCTGTGCATTATTTCATGTGGATCTATAATTATTCCAAGGCAAAACATTAAGAACAACAACAAATGCAACATTTCTCATCAAATAAATGCAATATTTCTCATCAAATAAAATGTAACTAAATTTTGCTTTACTTTGTTTCAGGCAGTGGTAGGAGGTAGGAGTAAAACCTTTAGTTTTACTAAATAATTTACCGGAACCGAATCTGTTAGCTCAGACAGGTGGTTTGCAGGGCTTGCTGGGTTTCCCCGCCGTTGTCTCAGGAGAGTGAGCCGCGCACCTTCCCTCCGCCCCGCCCAGCCTGCTGGGTGAGGCTTCCTGATCTCATCCCCAGAGCCTTATTCCCCTGGTCACTTAGCACTGGCTGGCGTTGTGGGTTAGACCACCTCTCCGTAATGACTCAGTCTTACCCACTTAAATGGAAGGAATTAAAAGCAACAAACACAATTCAGTTTCATTAATTGGAAATGGTGAAGCTGTCATATCATCCCTAATAGCGATGACATACAAGAAATAGAGTAGAAATCCAGTTTGACCAGCCAAGGAAATGAAAGACTAGTAAAGACAAAATGCAAAAAGAGTAATGATCCATTAAAAAACTGTCGTTTGGTGGAATAGTGCTGTCTGAGATTTACCATTAGAGTTCAGAACTTTCAAGAACATTTATACAGAATAGCTATCTAAGATGCAAAACTGGACTGTATAAAATCAGCTCCATCTTCCTTGTGCCCCTAGCCTGCCTGCCTCCTCAAGTTAGTCAGTCATAAAGCCATGGACCTCCTACCGCTTCTTGACTGTTTCAGACTCGTTTTGTTACAAGAGTGAGACTCATTTCATGCAGGGTTTTTATTGAAATCTTGCTCCTAGGCAACGGGCCATTTATAGCATCCCTGAGTTTCCTGCCTTTACATACATGATCATATAGTACCTCTGGCATGAAAACAATTGGCTGTGAGATCTGGTGGGCAGATTTTATCAACCACAGAATGACATTTTGGGTCCTTGCAAAGTAAAAGTTAGCTTTGAAGGACTAGAAAGATCAATACAAGAATTTTGATACATTCATATGCTATTAGTTATAGCCAGCATTTGGTTTATAAAAATTCAGTAGGTTTCCCACAGCACCTACCTTTGACTCTGCTCCATTAATAGTGGCTTAATTATTTAGATTTGTCTAACATCTGATATTTAATTTATGTATACACACACACAAGTCCCTTTTTTAATACATATAACATACTAATACATATATGTAATCTGTTTAGATAAATTTGTATACATATCATTCTTATATGTAATATCTATTGATGATGTTTCAACACACACAGTTATTTACTGAACCAATATGAAGCCAAACCAAGATATAACATAATAAATGCTACACCTTGACCTTGTTATCATCATAATTTGTCTTTATTGTTAGAAAACCCTATACATCATATGACACATGTAAGAGAAGAAGGTGATTTATAGTCTCTCCAACAAATCATATTCACATCCTTTCTTGGAGACCCCTTGACCTCTACAAACCCATATGTTATCTGTCCCCTGTCCTCCTAGCATGTGGTCACTGGCTGTGGGCAAGGTCTATACTGGGAGGTTTGTTTTGATTAATGAAGGTTGGCTCAGATTCCATGTGGGACCTGTTGAGGCTGAGCCCTCGGGTCTCTGAAACTATTGAGAAGCACTCAGGGGGAGGGGGGAGGGGAGTTGGTGGGAGTGGAGAGAAGTGGCCATTAGTTCCAAGCAGTTTTATGTCTTTAGTTGGAGCTATTCATTCACCGTTAAACAAATTGTGTTTTCTGGAGGGTATGGCTTGATGAAGATAGGATTATTTCTGAATATCGCTGATTCTTTGGAATTTGTCTTAGGAATTGTCTTAGGAAATAAGGAATGAATCAGAGGGGCAGGTAGGTGGGGAGAGTTCTTTTTCCTCCCTGCCTCAGGAATCCAGCTCCACCTGGAGCAAGGACAGAGGGAACATCAGGAATAGCATCTCGTCCTGGATGCTGATGGCCTGGACACAAGGGCACACATGACACTGACAATAAAGTAGAGGAAAACATGGTGGACAAGACCTGACAGCAGATTTCTTCTGGAGACTCTCTCAGACCATTTTGTCTCTGTATAGGAGATAGCAGTTGGGGAGACTTTGAAAATACATTTGGAAGGGCACCCTGGTCTCAGAGGTCCTACCACTTGGAGTCAGAATCATGGTCATTTGGAGTTAAATACAAATACGACCCAATTTTATCATCGCTGGCTGATGAAGCATGAAAATTTGGTATATGACTACATCTACGTTTACTACTTGTTAGTAGCTACACTATTTCCAGTCACTATAAACCTTACAAAAGTCTTGCTGGGCAGATATTGTTCCCATTTTATGTATAGGATTATCGAGGTTCAGAGTATTAAGTAGTTGGCATTAGGGTCACTCAGCTGTTCAAATGATAGGTCTGTCTGTCCTCAAGGGTTGGGCTGCATTTCCTCACTAGCTCCCCAGCAGATGTCCAATTCTGGGCTTGACTCCAAAGAATGTGGGAATCCTACAGACTGATGCACATGCGACACCTTGAATCCCACTTAAAAGCTCACTTGAGTGGTGGCTCTTGACTCAGGCTGGCCAGTCATCATTCTTTATCCTGTAGGGATGAGAGGATGAGTATGTCTATGGAGTGAGGGAGGAGGAGTTTCCTAAACGCGGTGATGTTCTGGACGGACAAATCCACACCTGTCCACTGTGTCTTCCTACCTGAGGAGAAGTGATGTAACTGGGGGTGGAGGGAGGGAGTGAGGAAGACTGCATTGTGCCCAACCAGAAGCTTCTTGAGGCTTGCCTAGAAATGATTCATTGCAATTATCTCCAGAGTGTGAACCCCTGGGATTGAGGTCACCATCTTGACAAGAACAGATAACAGACTCGTTTCTTCCCAGACCTGATCCTTCAGACCAATCTCCAGCAGACCACCCTTCCTTCTCTTGCCCTGGACAGCAGTCATCACTGATGAGTAATGGGATGGCCAATCCCAAGGACACTGATTCTGATCTGCTTTGTCAAGTCAACCTAGACCAATTGCTTTGCAAGAGAGCTACTCAGAAAATTGATTTCTTCGAACAATTATATAGCAAGTATTTGCCATTCCCTTAAAAAATGATACAATAACACAAGTGATGTTAGAGAATGGGGACCTCCATCACTGTTACTCCCCCTGCTGCTCGCGGTACAAGACAGAGATTAGGCTGGGGTGACATGCAGTGTGTATTGCCTACATAGAAGTGGCAAAATCCATTTAGCTTGAAATAAACGGTTACCATCTATAATTCAACTTTCAAAGGGTTGTCCACTGATTGAAAACCATTATCCCCTGCTCTTGTTTCCAGCTGTATTTGGAGCTGATTGGCTAATTTAGGGGCAATATGCCTTTGATATTTGAGTCGTTGTTCACTTTAACTTGAAACAGACATGCTGGGAAGAGGAAGTGGGGCTGGTGATGTGCTAATTCTTGTTTGTGATTTACCCCCGAGGAGCTATAAGAAACCTGCAACTTATTGTACATTAAGAACTGAAATTGGAGACGGCCACATCTGGTTTGTTGGATGCCCCCCCCACCCCTTTTTAAAAATAAAACAGCAACTCAAAATGCTTAGGCTAGATAGTTTGATTATAATGGTTAATCTATCAGAAATAAAAGTTCAGGGGTTTAAGTGCCCCAAAGAGAAGCTGAGGAGTTTTGCAAGAGGGGCTGTGAGCATTTGTAAGTAAAGGGAGATTGTGTGTGTGTGTGTGTGTGTGTGTGTGTGTGTGTGTGTGTGTGTATTATGGAATTTCTCAGAAACATTATCCAACAAGGTAAAGCTTTTTAAAGTGCGGTCATGTTTCACAGTTCAAGGGCCAACGGGCTCTGAACTGCTGTTAGGCACCCTGTTTCCTGCAGTTTTGGTCTCTCATGGGGCCTCAGGGTCCTGAGGGAAAAGTGGGGTGGGTTGGATTGAGGTAGGAAGGAATCAGTTAATACGTGCCAAGCTATGATACTTGTGGTCATCTTTCTCCATTAAAAATTTTTAAAAAATTACATTTTTAATATGTTGGTATAAAGATAAATATACATATTACATATATAACATAACATATATGTAATGTTATACATAATAACATTTTTTTAAGTTTATTTATTTTTATTGAGAGAATGTGCAGGAGGAGAGAGAGAATCCCAGGCAGGCTCTGCACCATCAGTGCCACACAGAGCTCCAGCTCACAAACTGTGAGATCATGACGGAGCCAAAACTAAGAGTCAGATGCTTAACCGACTAAGCCACCCAGGTGCCCCTGTATATGATAGCAAGTTACAAAGCTCGGTCATCATAATGTGCTAATGCAGTTTTTTTTTAAAAGAGAACATCAAGATTAATTCAAAACATCCATGATGAACAAAATATCAATAAAGACAGGATCAGCTGTGTGCTGAAGCCCCCAGCTGTGCCTCGGGGCCCGTGTGAGGCGCAGGAGAGAGACCGCGCAGAGGGAGAGGTCCGCAGGGGGAGCCCTGAGCTCTGCGTTCTAGGCCGGCCTCTCTCTCCCCACTCAGAAGTGTTGGGTATGATCCAACCTTTTTTACTTCATTCAGTGGACGATCCAACCTTTTTTACTTCATTCAGTGGACGCCTCTGAGCGGGGGTAGAGGACAATATTTTTACCACCAGCAAAACATTAAAAAGTCTATTGCAGGTGGTCAACAAATGAATCATTTTATTTTCTCTTACCATTTTGCACTTATTTTAATGTGTTTTGTTTCATGTATATTAGAAAATCTGAAATTAGCACCTTAAAACCATAGTTTCACAGGTAGTATCACTGAGGACAAGAGCAAGTAAAAAGAGAAACAAAGCATGGATCAAAATAACTAGCCAATAAATATCTATTTGTAAAAATAGCTGTCACAAATTCTCCGAGGTCTCCGAACGGCGTCCAGGTAGGACCACCTGGGGTGGGACAAGGCTAAGTCATGCCTGTGGCTTCTAATCCCACTACCCTTTCTCAAATGGAGCCTCGTCATGAATGTCCCTTAGTGAGGTAAGCCTCCGTGTACGTCCTCACGTGGAACCGGAGGCCTCGGGTGGTTGTCTGGACCCCATGGAGCTGGAAGGATGAAGGGAGAGAGCCCCCCGAGCCTGTGGCCCAGACCTGGCGCAGCGTCAGGGCACAAGCCACGTGGGCTCTTTGCTACTGTCACCGCACCGATGTCTGCATCACTTGATTTCTCTACAGTGAACACGCCTTGCCCTTCGAGGGAGAATTAGCAGTAAGGTTATTTTTAAACTCTTTCCCCACCACTAAAAATTGAAATGCACGAATGGTAAGCCAAGGCAATGGGATAGATGAGAAAGACTATGGGCTTCAGAACCTGAAATGGTTTGGTCTTGGCGCTGCCATTTGCCAGGGCATGTCCTTAGGGGAGACATGTAGCATCCAGCTTCCGTGACCCGGCCGGAAATCGAGGGGAGCACCAGTGCCTAACGGGGAGCTGTGAATACTGCTGATGGAAAATGAGTTCATGTCATCTGACTGGGTTTGCCAAATCCAGATTTCCCTTTCTTCCCTGTCTTCCCTTCCCCACCCCTCCCTTCCCCCCTCCTGCCCTCTCACACTCCTCCCCTCCCCTTCCATCTTCGTTCCTTTCCTTTTCTTTTAGTTTTTTTTTCTTTCCATAGCATTCTACACAGTTTCTTATCCCAGTCACCTCAATGTCTGGCCTGCTCTATTTTTTTCACTTGCCTTTGAGATGTTCCTTTGACTTTAATTAAACTCAAGAGCCTGGAAAATGTATTTAGTTCTGTCTTGAAAAAATAAGCAAGTAGAATTTCCAGGCTACTTTTTTTCTTTTTTAGTTTCTACACTCTTTTAAAGCTCTCAATGGCTGTAACCTCTTATTTCATACACTTTTTTTCCATAGTCAACCAACTTGGCCTCAAGTCAGTTAAACGTCGATTTTTAATTTTTTTTAATGCTGAGGATAAAGAGGCTGAGCAGAATGAAAAGGAACCAGTGGCAATCAAAATGAATGGCCCCACATTTTTAGCCCTTCTGAAAATGATTTTTCATTTAAGAGATGCTTTTGACTCTAGTCCAGACCAAAACAAAGCAAGGTCAAAATTTCCTGAGACTCACAATGTGGTGAAGCCTGGGATTTATCAGAAAACTCTTTCATGATGAGATTTCCAGTTCATATTTCCAGGTGCGCAAAGTGTTTTCCCAGAAGTTTAACGACAGAGCCAACAGGGTAGGTGCCTGCCTGTTTCAAACAGGTAAATAGATTTGTGGTTTCCCATCACACGTGGGTTTTATTGATTCTACTGTTGTTAGTGACATGGGATTAAAAAGATGTTGAAATGAACTCACCATGCGTGGGTCCTAGAGAGAACACCATGACTCGCAGGGATGAGTCTTAGTGAGTGTGCCTAGCTGTAGGATTGTGTGTCTCCCGGGAACTTCAGTGCTTGGAAAAGAGGCAGTTCCTAAAGAATAGGGGCAGAGCCATTTATGAGAACTGAGGCAGTGATTTAGGAGCATTCAAGGAGATGGTGAGGAAAGAATGAGAAACCAAGTGGAAAATGCAAAGAGAAGGAATTCACATTCTGAGCTTCGCTGCACGCTGGGCACAGCATCTCGGTTCACGGTCGCTAGAGGTCCACTAGGAACGTTCTGTCTCTGAGCAACCCCTACCACAACCACCACACCCTTCCTAGAGGGAACTAAGCTGGAGACCCCAAACAGCTTGCCCAGGATTTTATATTCAGTTAGTAGGTGGTGATGGCAGGTTTCGAGATCAGGCTCTGAAGGGTAATAGATGTACCTTTCCACCTCATGTCCTCTACATACTGAAGAAAAATACTTTTTTAAATTATTGGAGATTTTATTAAGGTGGAATGAAATGAAAACAAGAAAAATAGAAACATAATTCTACAAAATATATATTTGACTGTAACTGAGGTGGAAATATATCCTAATGGTCAAAAGAAGATGTAGTATATTAATGCAGACCTTGGTTTGATTCCTCATTGTGCTGCTTAGGAGCTCTGTGACTTTGGGTAAGACAAGTGACCCTCGGGAAGCTGGTTTCTTCATATAGGGAAGGAGCTGCTAATGATACCAACCTCACAGGCATGTGGCAATACTCGTGGTGGTCAAGAAGGTGGGAGGGGTGCCTAGGTGGCTCTGTTGGTTTAAGTGTCTGACTTCGGCTCAGGTCATGATCTCACGGTTCGCGGGTTCGAGCCCCGCATCGGGCTCTGTGCTGACAGCTAGCTCAGAGCCTGGAGCCTGCTTCAGATTCTGTGTCTCCCTCTCTCTCTGTACCTCCCCTGCTCACACTCTGTCTCTCTCAAAAATAAATAAACATTAAAAAATAATTTTTTTAAAGAATGCAGGATTTGGATGAGATCTAGATTTCTCACTTATTCCTTACATTGTGTATGTTCCTGGGCAGATCACTTAACTTCTCTGGTCTTAAATTTTCCTGATAAGTAAAATGCAGATAATAACACTGTGCTTTTATGGTTAATGTAAAGATTATATAAAATACGTTAAGTGATGAGCCCAGTTCCTGGCATATAGTAAGTACTCAGTAAATGGACACTAATATTTTGATTTTAAATAAAGGTGGTTTACATAGTAGCAGAAACCAGAGTGCTGTGACAGAGCTTTCATATACTGCTGTTTTCCTGAATTTTCCATGATTCTGGGGAGTGAGGAGGCATCTTTGCCTGTTAACGGTAGAAAATCACATTTTCTGAAAGCAATTTTCTTTGGCGATCAAAAGTTTTGACCTCAAACAACAGAGTCTTCCACTTCCTCTACCCAACACACTTAGAAGTAGAAGCTACTTTACATGAGGCCTCCCAGGAAACCAGAATTGGTATTTGAAAGGAAAATGCTAGCAATTTGTTGGAAGGTGCGAGGCTCCTGTAGAGGCTGGGGGTGTGCTGGAGAGGTAGGAAAGGGCGTGCCAGGGCCTGGAGCCAGCTCCCGGCAGTCTGCACCGCACCTCGTCCCTAACCCTTCTGGGCTCAACATTACAGTAAAGTCACAGCAAAGTCCTTCAAGGCGACTTAACATCATAAAGTTGAAATCCCTCCTATCCCTCTTTAAGTAAAAATAAATTGGGGGGGGAATTATTAAACATTGCAATAGTATATATGTGGCGTCTAATTTAGAATTCACCATAGACTAAAATCACTATTGACCAAAATACTGTCTAGGTGCCAGGTACTTTCAACAAGATTCCTTAAATGCAGGAAGAACACAATAGGCATGTTTTCTATTTGATGCCAAACTTGGGAAGGTTGCCTTATTAAAAATCCCAGTTCCCATGTTTCTATAAATGCCAGGTGTTTATAAAATATCATAGTTCATAAATATTGTTCCTCCTCAGATCATCTCCTCCTCGGCCTATGTCTTTAACATGGTACCAGGAAAAGTGTCAGAACTTGCAAAAGTTCTTTGAATATGAGAAGAACGTGTATTTTGGTTTTTAATCAAGGTATAAACTCCCAAGAACAATGGAGACAAGCCAAAAAAAAAAAAAAAAAAAAAAAAAAA
>NC_043711.1:22867946-22869839 GCF_006229205.1 Suricata suricatta | reverse complement strand
TATCATAGTTCATAAATATTGTTCCTCCTCAGATCATCTCCTCCTCGGCCTATGTCTTTAACATGGTACCAGGAAAAGTGTCAGAACTTGCAAAAGTTCTTTGAATATGAGAAGAACGTGTATTTTGGTTTTTAATCAAGGTATAAACTCCCAAGAACAATGGAGACAAGCCAAAAAAAAAAAAAAAAAAAAAAAAAAAAAGGACTTGTCTTTTTAGGAGCTTCCAGTGAGGAGAAAAATCCTCCAGAGAGGCTCCCAACTGGGTGAAAAATGGTTGAAAAGGAAACCAAGGTTTAATTGCTTCTCCAGGAGCCAAACTAGGCCTGGAGGATAAATAGGAAATGGTCTTTGAATCAGAGCATCTATACCAGAGGATCCTCAAGAGGTGTGGACTAGTAGGATCTTTTCCCCTCCTGGAATGTATTTCTACTTCCTGTGTCTCCTGTCTCCCTAACCCCTACTCTAACGTATCTGCAGGGGAAGCGGCTTCCTTTCAGAGCCAAGTTTTGGCCCCAAGAAGGAATTTACATAAGAATGAGGTAATTTTGGGATTGTCTCATTAGCAACCAAATTAAGCCTCATCCAGTGTGCTAGGTAGAGAAAAATTGGGGGATACCTTGAACACCACCTTAGTTGACTCATTTCCTAAGCGTGTTTCCTGGAGCAGCGGCATTGAGGTCATCTGGGAATTTGTTAGAAATACAAATTCTCAGACCTCCCCGTCAGACTTACTGAATCAGATACTCTTGGGTAAGACTCTGTGATGATCTCTGTTGCAAGCAAGAAGGCTTCCTGTGATGCTGATGTACCTAGAACTTGGTGAACCATCAGCCTGGTTCATTGGGTCATTGTAACACCCAGGGCCATTTCTGCTGAAGATCCTGTGGTTCCATTTATCAAGTTCTCAATACCCTTTATATGTGGGATTTTGCTTAATCCTTCCTGCGGCTTTTGCGGTTGGTACTAATATTTCATCATTTTACAAATGAGAAACTAACATTCACAGAGTTCAAAGAGATGACTCAGGATCCGTCAGCTAGTAAGTGGGACAGTCAAGACGTAAATCCGCATCTGTCTCCTAACTCTCTTTTACACGCATGATGATCCTCTCTGCAGGCACTCCTGTCCCATCAGGAATACCGGCTTATACACGGATGACGCTGGGTCTTCCTGCCATTCTTCTGTGGCTCCATCATCCCCTTTACGGGGCACTATTGCAGTAGCCTCATAACCAGCCTCTTCTCTCCTGGTTGTGGTGCCGTTACTCATCCCCAGAGGAGCCAAAACAGAAAATATGAAAATATCCCATCCCTGCTGAGAACTCTTTGATGGTTCTTTACTGACTTGGATTGAAATACAACTCTCCAAAATGACCTAAGTGCCCTCCCTACCTGCAGATTGAACAATCCCTTTTATTTGGGAAGCTCCAGTTACACTGCCTCTCAGTTCCTAAAATGGCTCTTTCCCTCCTCCAGACCTTTCCCTTTGCTGTTTGCTCATCCTGGAATGATCTTCCATTACATGTTGACACAGTCTCCCACTAACCTCTTGGGTCTCAGTTTATTTTTTTATTTTAAAAAAAGTTCATTTTTTTGTTTTTTTATCCTTTTTCCTTTTTTTTAATAGTTTATTTTCAAATTGGTTTCCATATAACACCCAGTGCTTCTCCCCACAAGTGCCCCCCACCATGACCATCACCCCCTTTCCTCCCTCCCCCTCCAGTCCATGGTTCATTTTCAGTATTCAATAGTCTCTCATGATTTGTGTCCCTCATTCTCCCCAGCTCTCTTTCCCCCTTCCTCTCCCCATGGTCCTCTGTTAGGTTTCTCCTGTTCTCCTGTTAGACCTATGAGTGCAAACATATGGTATCTATCCTTCTCTGCCTGACTTATT
>NC_043711.1:22825609-22867846 GCF_006229205.1 Suricata suricatta | reverse complement strand
TCTGCATAGCCAATAAAGACCCCTGTGCCTTGCATATGGTAGGCTCTCCAAATTTGGGGATGGATGTATAATTGTTGGTCTCTAGAACCCCTGCTTCCCATTCTCCATCTCTGTCTTCTCAGACCTGGTGCACTCTGCCTGAGGTAGGTTAAATGGAACTATCACCTCTCATATCCTGGATATCATGCTTCAATTAATGTAACCAAAGACCAAAGTAGCTTTTGCAGTGGCTGCCTCCATCCTTGGGCTCACATTAGACTCTCATTAAGTCCTCAAACATAACAAGCTCTTTCTATATGTGTTCTCCTATGGTATAACTTGCCCAGGTAAGCGTATGCTGTGAACCCCTAGGCCTTAGCACAGATCCTGTCTCGACATCTGTCATCCACTTCTCTTTTTTTCAAGTAGGAAGTTCTGCCTCACACCTGTCAGAGTCACTGTCACTCGCGTAGAGCTAAGGGGAGGAGTGGAGACCAGGGCCCAGGACTCAGAGCCTGACAGGCCTCCCACTAGGTCAGCACCGCCCTTCACTGGAGTTCCTGGTTCAGTTGCAGGTTCCTAGTGTTGTACCCCCGATGAAAGGAGAGCTATATGGGCAGACCACCCACATGGGCTGACATGAATGGGAGCCCAGTTTGACTAGAGAATGTGGTTCCATTCTCACCTGTGCTTGATTCTGCCCATTTTGGGGTCTGCTGCCTCCTTTTGGAGGCCATATATCCTCATCTCCATATTCTGGACCTTTCTGAGTTTAGTGGATTTTCTTCTTCCATGTAGCCATTTTTTAAATATAAATGCCTCTGGGTTAACTTCAGTATTTAGGGATTGAATTAAACAGGAGAAATATGATGTTATACTTATGGAATATGAAATACATGTGATGATTAATGATTAAAATCGTAGTCTTTAGATCCAGACAGAATCAGGTTGGAATTTTTTCTTCATCAATCAGGTGGTGTAACCTCAGGGAAGTTATTGAACCTCCTGTGAACCTCAGGATCCTCACACACAGGATAGTTCAAATGGACCATTCAGAAGTGGGGTGTGGTTCTCATTGATGCTGTGCATGGCAGGATAAAGGGGGGCTAGAATGCCTGTTGCTTCTTCTTACCACTACCAGTCAGTTTCTGTTACGTCTTTCGTCCATAGCTAATTGCTGTCCAAGAGAGTTCAGCAGACTTTTCCCGTGGAAGACTAGATACCAGATGTTTGAGGCTTTCCAAGCCATACAGTCTCTGTTGAATATACTCAGTTCTGCCATTGTAACATGAAGACATGTAAAGACAACATACACACAAATGGACATGTCTGTGTTTCAATAAAGCTTTATTTGAAAAAGCAGGTTGCTGTCCACATTTGGCCTGTAGGTTGCAGTTTACCAACCCTTGTCCTAGAACTTCACTTTTAATTGCCTATTTGATTGCTTTGAAAGCTTCACACTTGGTTTCCATGCTTTTTGACTTTTGGCATGAAGAAAAGGCAGGAATTCTTGTCACCACGACCATGTAATTTTTACTTTTGCCAGATGAATCTCTGTGTTATTTATAGGAAAACCTGAAGATAGCCCAGGATGAATGATCCCACAGTCAGCCAAGAAAATATGCCTTCTTGGGAAATATGGGGGTGACACAGCCAGTTTGTGGAAAGAGGACAGGAAACTTGTCCAGTCAGTTGAAATGATAACGATAAGGTTCTGCAGCAAATGCCAAATTAGAAGAGGTTCAAGTAGCAGTTTGTGAAGAAGAAAGAATGAAATGTAGTTTGCTAAGGGGTGGCTGGCTGACTCAGGCAGTAGAGTGTGCGACTCTTGATCTTTGGATTGTGAGTTCAAACCCCACATTTGGGGTAGAGTTTACTTAATTTTTTTTAAAATCAAACAAATGTAGCTTGTTGAGTTTCTCAGCTGGCTCTAAATTTTCTCCATTAACTAGGACTGCACTTGGATGCTTGTAGTTAAAATCTGACTACAGTGGTTGAATCAAATAGGTTGATAACCTAATGGGAAATCTGGACTCAGCAAGCCTGCCAGGGAGTTGTGGTTGATGGGGGGTGGGGGGAGCTTGTAGCTGATCAGGGTTTCAAAGACTTGGCTCCTTCTAGCTTCCCGTCCAATGATCCTTAGAGTGTGGTTCTTAACTTCATAGTCCCAAGATGGCTGCTGGGCCTCCACTCAACAAGTGCAAATTTCAGGCCAGAAAAGGTTTCTGTCTTAGGAACCATATGCACATGTCTTAGCTTCAAGGGAATCTGAAGAAATTACTTTTCAGTTGGGCACACTGACACCTCAGACAAATCTGGGGTTCTCTTTTGGTGGGAAAAGAAGAGTGGATTTAGGGGAGGCAGTAGGAACATCCGCCACACTCTCCAAAATGGCAAGACCATGCACGGTGGCTAAGAGCAGGCTCTACAACCAGGTGACTCAGCCAGGTCCCCATTTCTGAAGGGGGACCGTAGTGTCTCTTGCATAGGGTTGCTCTTATGAGTAGACAAAATAATCCATGTCAAGTGTCAAACATTATTATTTTTTTAAGCAACTGTCCCCCTTCCCTCAGAAATTGCATTTTTCTTTTAAGTAGATGATTCTGTAGCAGCCCACCCATGAACTTCCCTGAGAAGGAAGCAGTGCTGACACCACCCGACCTTTTAGCTGTCGTTGCTTTCAACATAGAATGATGGAGAATGATTGAAAGCATTGAATAATTCTGTTTGCAAGAGTCCCTTGGAGACACTTGAACCAGGGTCTGAAAATGCATAAGAATTTGCCAGGCAGAAAAGAGAAAGCTAGAAAGGGTGTTCCAGGAAAAGGGAACAGAACAGCATGTGCAAAAGGATGACATGAAACCAGAGCGTACTGCCTCATTCTATCACCTGGCAGCAGCCATTTCCAACTGCCGGATGTCAGTGGCATCTTTCCACGGGTCCCAAAGGCATGAGGAGAGGGATCAGGCAATTACAGCAGAGCCGCTAACAAAGATGAGCTTTTCCTGAAAGATGTATGTGTGTCAAATGGAATTAACTTGAAATTCAGGACTACCGTTTCAGAAGCATTTAGACTACATTTTATTTTGCACTTGCTATTCCTGTCCTGGAGTTAGTGCGTTACACTCACGGTCATGTTGTACCATTCTGCTGACTTTATGAAGGAAGTGTTATAATCCATATTCTGTGTGCGAGCAAATTGGAGGTCTGGTTAGGTGACGCTGTTGCCCAAGTTCACCCAGGCAAGTGCGTTCGAATCTCTGGGTGTTCCCTCAGTGCACACCTGTTCTCTTTCCGAGCAAGCCAGCCACCTACCCCTCTGTTGTCATTTTTATATCATCTTTACATGGGAGATGACAACAAAGTTTCTCAAGATTTAGAATTTTAAGGCTAGAAGAGCCTAGACCTGCACAGTCCAACAGGTTAGGGGTAAGGGGCTATGAGCGTTTGAAATGGCTGTATACCTAGTGGTACTGATGAACTGTGAATTTTATTTAATTTTAGAAAATTTTAGTTTAAATATGGATGTCTAACTCAGGTAATGGAAAACTTTTTTAATGTTTATTTATTTTGCAGAGAGAGAGAGGGAGGCACAGAATCCTAAGTAGGCTCCAGGCTCCAAGCTGTCAGCACAGAGCCTGATGCAGGGCTCAGACCCACGAGCAGTGAGATCATGACTTGAGCTGAAGTCTGATGCTTAACCAACTGAGCCACCCAGGAGCCCCTGGAAAACTTTTAAATATGTTTGGAATAACTTGGGTAGGGGAATCTATTTTTTCACCCATAAATTTGAAATCTAAATGTTGATCAAATATGATTGATGAAAATTTAGCATCTGAATTGATAAGAATAAGACACACCCTAGATTTTGAAGACATAGTACAGAAGAAATAATGTATAATATGTCATTAATAAATGTGTACACTGATTCCATGTTGAGATGATAATATTTTGGATATATTAGATTAAGTGGAATATATTGCTGAAATTAATTTTATCTGTTTCTTCTTTTTCAAATGTGATTATTAGGAAATTTTAAATTTACATAACTCACATTATATTTCTATTGAACAGTGTTGTTAACGAGAACACATCTCCGGGACACCTGGGTGACTGTTGGTTAAGCATCTGACTCTTGATTTCAGCTCAAGTCATCGTTTCATGGTTTGTGAGAACGTCACACAGAGCTTGCTTGGGATCCTCTCTTACCCTGTCTCTCTACCCCTCCCCTGCTTGCACTCTCACTCTCTCTCTCAAAATAAATAAATAAATTTAAAAAAAAAGAGAGAGAGAGAACGCATCTCACTTTTCAGGTGAGGAAAACTGGCTTCACTCTGTCTTGAAGAGAAGTTGACCACTAGACAGTGATAGACCCCATCCACACCTTTGTCTCAAGCAGTGCAACCTTGGAGAGGTTACCACACTTCCATGGACCCACTTCTAGAAACAGTAGGATTCTCTCATACACCAAGTGTGCATGATCCCGTTAAAATCTTCAGAATTTCAAAGATATTAATTACTGTAGGTCTATATAAAGAGGAAAACTGGAGTTTTAAATCTATTATAGTTTAAGATCTAATTTTAGTATAGACTGTTTCAAAAGCTAAATAAATTAATTAGTAAATAAATTAGTAATGTGGTAAAGTATATATATGTGTATGTGTGTATACAACCACACACACACACACACACACACAATCTCAAATGCACATATATATGGCACTATTCTTATTTCCATATTTGAGATAGGAAAACTGATTAACTCGCCCATAGTCACTTAGCTTTAAGATGTAGAGCTGGGACTCAGAGTGTAGCATGTTTGATGCCGAAGCCTGTGCTCCTACGGACTTCTGTGATGTCAGTGCCCAGAGATCCTATGTAACAAGCCCCTTCAAAATGCTCTTTCCTCTTATTAGTTAGCTGCACGCACATGGACAACAATGAGGTCTGTGCTAAAATGGGAAGGAATTCAAAGTCTGGACGCTCAGAAATCCACACAATAAGATTCAGGGAACTTTGAGGTGGGAGGCTATGAATTAGCCTCCCAGACCAAAAGGAGTGCCGCCCATTTGTTAATTTGATTTTGTTTAGGTTACTGAGCTATGATTCATTCTTAATTGCATTGTTTCGAATGACTAAATAGTCTAAGTATTAACCAACTGCTAAGTGGTTGCCCATGCTCCGTTTAACTAGGACATCTTCAGCTTAGGAGTCATTAAAATCAAAGCACTGTTGGTGCTCCGTTGGGTTTTAGGTGACCTGCCAACTGAATGATGGTCCTGGTGCCCCGGGACATAAAGGATTGTACCCCTTCTGTCACTGTTGCCTGGGTGGAGTCTGGGCCTCCCCCGATCAGTTGGGGTTGAAAATTCCCATAGATGGAACGCCAGAGGACAGATTGATCTGATTCAGCAGACTGACCTTCCTTCTGAGTGTGGACCTTTGCAATGGGCTCTGCCAGAAATATTTTGAAACCTGATAAAGCACAGATAGACTTTCAAAATAAAGGTATGATTCTCAGAACTTATTCTATGAAGCCTCAGATTCCTTATTTATCAAATGAGAATAATTACGTCAGATTGCCTCTTCACTAAGTACTTAAGCCGAGGAAATGAGATGATGAGTGTTGGAAGTTTTCCAAACAGGTTATCAAAATGCAAAAGATCAGTTGAATATTAGTCATTTCCAGCACATTTGTGGGTGTCATTAGTCTCTGAACACCTAGCGCATCTATGTTAAACCCCATATCACCTTTCTAGCCCTATATTTAAAATTAATAATTTCAAAATACCCCACCAACTTGTGAGAGACTATCAGGAGCTGAGAAAGGATGTGAATTTGGGGTCCAGTGACCGTTAAGTTTCCAGAACACATGGACTGAAGGTGAAAGGGGTTATCATGGGAATGACAATACCAAGTCAATAGACAAGCTTGGTTTTGACTATAGTTTGAGGGTCCAGGACACCTCACATCTGAGACTGATGTTTCCTACACGTTAGCACATAAAAGTCCACCTGGCGCAAGTGCTAAAACAGATTCCTGGCCCAATGTCCAGGGACTAATTCCGCAGGTCTGGGATGGGCTGGAAGAAGTCCATTTGAAGCCCATACCTGGCGAATACTACTGCTGGTCCACAGATGGTAATTTGGATAGCACTGTCCCCACTGAATCCTGCATACGGTCACAGCTCCCAGGACCGGTCGTGCTAGCCAACCTCACATCATTCATCTACCTGGACAGTGGCCAGTGCTCCCTTATCTGAGAAACAGCCAGGCCCAAACTGCCCCCTTTCCCTTTCATCTGACCGAGTGCAATGACTTCTTGAGCAATCTCCCTGTCTCAGAGTGCTTTTATGGCCACACATAAATTTACTTAAAAATAAGCGCAGGCGCGAATGTGCAGGAATCCACTTACCGTGAAGACGGACAGATTTCAGAATAATGTCCTTGTAGGACAAATAAGCCCCGCCCCCTGGTCGGATTGTAGAGGGCTTAGAAAGGAAAGGCTGGATGGAGATTCACATCTGCGAGCAAGAAAGGAAGAAAGCTCAGCCATTCTATGCCCCTCAGTCCTCAGCCTGCTCATTGTGAAAGGGAGCAGCGGACCCACGAAAGGAGCCCTGTGACCCCTTCCGCTTACGGAGCTCCTGAATCGGCAGGAGCGCTGCAGACACGTTCTGTGGGGCAGAACTTCTGGACGGGGCAAGAGAGGGATCGACCACACGTCCTGGCGGCCTGCGCTGGCTGCCTCAGAGCAATAGAGATCCTCCATTCTGGAACATCAGAGGAATCTGAGTTTTATTTTGAATTTGAATCGAGGCGAAGCGTCCTTAATTTTAGGTGACAGCCCAAAGACCTGCTACCAAGGAACTATAACAATAAAAATTGGAGTGGAGGACAGTGCCTGGGAGGAGACATTTGCAGCAAATTACAATGCCAGGAACTCACGCTCGCGGTTAGTGGAGCATTCGGTTATGAGTTGTTTTAATCCAACTAAATACTGATATGCATATCTGAGTTCATTCACTCTCCGGATTAGCACAGTATCATATTAGCCTAATATAGCTTTAGCCTAATTTAATGCAGAAATATTAACTCAGGGATTCCTTTCATGACATGGTATTATTTCGATAGCAATTTAATATTTTATTGGTCTGAGACAATGCAGTGCCAATTTACTTCCCTCCCAAAATACACCCTAATAAATGTGGGGGTTTTCTTTCTCGTTATGGTTTCAGGGCAGCCATTAGACAGACAGAGGCTAAAGTCTTGGTCCCCACAGTCAAACATCTGTGTCTCCACTGCCATCCAGGCTCCCGGTATTGTTGATAGTCTGTTTGCATACCTTTGTCTCTTGCCCAAGGGGAGTCAGATGGGATGGCTATGCACTGTCCCTACTTTCGGGTTCTAGGATTGAAAACAGAGCCATAATGTGCCTGCTGTATCAAGACAGGAGATGACCTCACCCTTCCGGGCTCCCTGGAATCCCCATGAAACGGGGCTTGAGACTCATTTAAGTGGAAAAGTACAAGCATGACCGAAAAGGAAAATGTTGGTTGGGGTCATGTCAATGTCAAGGCCCTAGAAGAATGCTGGAAGTCACATGGTTTTGCCAGAGAAGTTTGCTGACCATTTTCCCCAGAGCAAGGCCCTGTCCTCCTGCCTCCACCCCCCAAATACACTGGAGTCTGAGATTTCGAGACAGAGCCCATGCTGGCCTTGCACACAACAGATGGCTGCCCCTCAAATACCTGCTCCCATCAGCTTCGTCTCGCAGAGACACTGCAGCCATTTCTTCCTTCCAAGCCCCTGACCCTGACCTTGATCATGCCCTCATTAACTCTTGCCCGGGCTTTTGAAGTTGCCTTTAAATTAGGTGTCTTTGCCTCTAGTGTTTTTCCTTCCAATCCATCTTCTGCCCTGCTGCACAATAATCAATTAATAGTATAATTGGGAATAAGACACTTCTCTACTCCAAAGCATTCCATGGCTCCCATTGCCTATGGAGCAAAGTCCAAATCTTTATGGTTTTTAAGGCCCTGGCTACATTTCCAGCTCCCCCCTGCACTTCCTCCCTCCTTCCTTCCAAGACTCATGCATTTTCTTTTTCTGCTTTAGCAAATCAAGAGATCTCCAAATGTACAATGACTTTCCCCGCCTTTGGCCCTTTGCTCATCTTGGTTCCTGCTGCCAGGAATGCGGTCCTTTGCACCTTTTAGACCGCTGTTCAATCTTCAAAGCCAGGTTCAAATTCCATGCTCCCCAGAACATTTTCTCCATGCCTCCCATTTAGAATTAGTCAATTTGGAGCACTTACATTGGATTTGTATTTTGTATATTTTTGTGCCTATCTGGCCTCCCTAGTAGCCTCTGCAGTGCTAAGAAAAGAACCCTTTCTGGATCATTTCTCAGTGAATTTCGCACATAAAATGCCCACAGTAAATCTAGGGGGGCACAAAGCCCTTTACCTACTCCATAGAAATTATCTGTACACCCCTGTCCATCCCCTATTTGCACAGATTTCAATTACTTCCCCTGTTCTTCTGGTCATCAGCCACGTTGAATATTGAAATCATTAATATAGTCTGTGATGGCTGTTTCTAGGTGTTCAACCATAACTAGGCAGAATCTCTGGGATTATGAAAGAAAAATTTCTCTTTTGTGTAGAGGGTACCTCTGGATAACTTCTGCCTGACACAAGAAAGTGTTTGTGGCCAGCCTGAATAATTATTTATTATCAAAATGGTGACCTTTGTGCATGAGATGTGAGGGCGGGGTAAGAGTGATGAATGCTGGGAGCCGGGTTAATACCCTGCCCCAGTTTGCATTACTGCTCTGCCTACACTTTCTAGCTGCGTGACCTTGGCCAATTTATTTTACCTTCCATGGCCTATTTCTTCATTTTAAAAATAGGATGGTAATAGTACCTGCCTCCAGGGCTTTTCTGAGGAATAAATGATACAGTGTATATATATAAACACAGAAGAGGGCTTGGTACCTAACAAATGCTCAGCAAATGCCAGCGGTTATTGTGATGAGTCGTCATGACCATCCTCATTATGGATGTTTCCCCCTCATTCTATACTGCTGCTCTGTGAACATACGACTATCTTCACATGGATAGCTATACTACTCAGTTATAATGTGTTCAAATAAGTGATCCATAAATGTTTCCTTACAGGCCATTTGCTAAATACCATGCCACTTTGTTTATAGTTTCTTTTGCCACTTAATTATCTATAATATCTAGCCTTTTATATCTGTACATCTTGGAAAAATTATTATTATTTTCCAAATTAGGGTTTTGCCTGCATAGACTCATAGGAATTTTGAACTTGAGGGATGTCAGCATCTCTCAGTGAGGACAAGTAATTACATCTGGACCCACATCCTTCTCTGTCCCCAAGGCAGGCATTGATGGTCAGTCATAGCGCCCTTTCCACTGACTCTGGATGTGACTTTCCGGTCCTTCTGATCCAGTGCTTCGGCAACAGCCACCAGTCAGTCAGAGTTGACATCCATCTGCCGTCCTCTCTAGTCCTCAGTTTATTTTCTAGTCTCCTTCCTTATCATCTTGATGGCTTGCACTGCACAGAATTTCTCTGGAAGCCTCTGGGAAAGGTCCATGTTGTCCTAGTTGAAGTTTCTGCTGTTCTCTTAGAAGCTCTCGGGAACTAGATAGTTTGGAGTTTAGACAGAAGGTTGACATTCTTCTTTGGGGATGATCCACCTGGCTCTCCTTTAACTCAAAGAAAACCCAGCTCAAAGTCTAGCTGAGCCACTTTTGTGCATTAATGAGGCTAAAAGAAGATGATCCAGGCTCATTTTCAACTGAGATGAACTTGAGCTCATAAATACCACCTTAACTCTTAAAACACTGGCGATGAGGCAGTAGTTTTCTCCTTGGATATGGAACTACCAGGTTTCTGATAAAGAAGGGAGCCACATTTAGATGAATTTTCCAAAATATCCTTTATCTTTTCTGAAAAGTCTATCTCCATGTGTGGAAAAACTCAATGCTAAGAAAAAGCCACTTGTGATATCTCACAAGTTAGGAGGGCTGGGCACACTCATTGGCTGATGGCCTCTGTAAGTCCCCATGAAGTCAAGGTCTTTTAGGAACTATGACATGATCAAGACCAAAATGAGATATTTCTCCAAATAGAGATTTAAAAAATTTTTTATGTTTATTTTTGAGAGAGACAGAACATGGATGGGGGAGGGGCAGAGAGAGAAGGAGAGACAGAACTCAAAGCAGCCTCCCGGCTCTGAGCTGTCAGCACAGAGCCCAACATGAAGCTTGAACTCACAAACTGTGAGATCATGACCTGAGCTGAAGTTGGATGCCCAACTGACTGAGCCACCAAATAGAGATTTTTAATCACTTCATGTGGTGGTACAGGGAATAGAAGATTCTAGAAAATTGTTTCCTTTTGTTTTGGCAAACCTAACAAAAATGAATCCGATTCTAACTGTGCTCTATAAAGACTAACGGTTGCATTTATTGATCCCTCAGAGCCAGACAAGGTTGTATGTCTAGAGTTATGGCAGTGATTTGCCCCAGAAAATTCCCTGTCAATGGGGACCCTACATCCAATCCATCTATACATGTGCAAGTGACATGCACATTCAGGATTTCCAGAAAAGGGCAAAAAAATATGAATTCTAACACTGCTGTGGTATTAGCTTCCAGGGAGGTGAATCTCAGACTCCACACACACTGTGCTGATTGGCTCCTCCCCTCTCCATCCCCTTCCTAACTCCTGCTCATATTGGAAAATAATTGCACTTTTTTTTTTTAAATGTTTATTTTTGAGTGAGATAGCACGCTTGTGCATGCACCCATGTCGGGGAGGGTCAGAGAGAGGGAGAGAATCTGAAACAGGCTCTGTGCTGACAGCAGAGAGCCTAATGGGGGACTTGAACTCCTGAATCGTGAGGCTAACCCACTGAGCCATCCCGGAGCCCTGTCACTGCACTTCTTACCATCTCCTAGTCACCTCCTGTTACCTCCTGCCCCCCCCCCCCAGATCTGAGGAGCAAGCTCTCTCCACTCTGTATTCCCGTTCATTTCCGGACTCCCTTGCAGTACGCTGCTGTCCTTAAAGCAGCACTTGTCCTTTTGATGTGTCCACTGCTGGAGCATTGCAATTGTTTGAGAACTATTTGTCAGGAGAATTATTTGAATGAAGCTATTTGGAGAGAACTTTAAGTCTAGGGGGAAACATTGACAGAGCTGCAGATCACCAAACTATCACTCATTCCCTCTCTCTGGAAGAGAAAGACAAAGAGCACAACACAGAAAGCAACAATAACACAGAGATATTTCTTTATGTGAAATTGCTCTGGAACTTGACAATATGAACTTGATTTTATCATGAGTGGTCTGGATTACCCTTTCATCCTACTCAGTTTGTCCAGTCGTCTGGACTAGGTTGTGTCAAAGTCAGGGACTAGATACCTCAATTTACCCACAGCACCCTCTGAAGAAGAATTGCCATGCGTCTTCTTGCTCCAGAGTTCTTGCCCTTCTCTTTCCCTCTCCACACAAGGATCATGTTTAAAAAGCAAATAAAATGTAAGCATTCAATCTTTTGCCTGGATCCATTGACTATGAGGTGCCAGGCAAAAAGAGGATTTAGTGTTTTATTTTTAGGTTTTTTTTTTTTTTTTTAGTTTGGTTTTGTCTTTTGTTCTCTGAATTTAGCAACATGAAGACAGAGCATAGCCTAAAGGTGTACTTAAAATGTCGTCCTGTTCCTGAGCTTATTCAGACAGGCAGTAGAAAATGGCACCCTCGATAATTAATGCCCTTAAAGAAATTCAGCACAGGCAAGCAACTATAAACAAGAAGTTATTAGTCAGAGAACATACTTGCAACATGAACATGGAAATTCCCACGTGTCCTCAGAGGGCAAGAGAAGGAAAACGCAAGATTCTCTGGATAGTTTCATTATCTTTGTTGATCGTTGTCTGCAGAAGCAGACGGCCCATCGCCATCATTCCAGCCCCTTCTGCTAGCGTGAATTCCTCTTAATTCATTTTATAAAATAAAGTGTTGACTACAATCTTTAAAATAAGTCCACATCTTTGCTTAATTGTAGATTCTCTATAAACTATTTTAGCATTACTGAAGGTATCTAAGAAAGAAAAAGATTATCATCCTGTTAAAATGCCAATTAAAGACAAACAACAAGTATGTAAATTTACATCTATATCTTAGGAAGAGTCTGCATTTTAAAAGCCCAAACTCACAAAAACTTTTTAAGAATGATGCCAGTGCACTGCAGAAAGAAAAAGTCAAAACTGGTTGAACATAAGACATGAGTGGTTGAAATATGGTTTAATTTTATTCCTCCTAAATCTTCCCCCGCCACATTGGAAACTGATAAAAGATTCTGTATTTTTTTAAGAAGTTGACCTCATTTTTAGTTTATTTTCTAAAAGCAGAGATGTCTTTACATGTGTTTGAAAGTATGTCTGTCAAACCTTTGGAGGACTTTTCAGAACGAAGAAAACTACAACGCGTATCTTACCAAATTGTTTGGGGATTTTCCGCTTTTATGTGTTTGGGCATTTTTCCCTCTTAAACATCAAAACCTAATAATCGTGGTGGAAGGTTAAATATTTTCCATACTTTGTTTCTGAAAGTTGTTCTTTACAAAGAGCATATGGGGGAAAGAAATCTACACACCCAATTTATTACCATCGGTTACCTCTGGGCTTAGAGAGTGGGGTCTGGGATTGGAGACAGTGCACGGGGACGCTTGCTTCTTTTTCCATTTTCCTTACAATGAAAATACACTACTGGCCACTTGTATAATTTTTACAGCCAAACTCATATGTAGAGGAAAAGTATCTATTTGGATAACTGTAGAAGTTCTCTGTATCCCTGGTTTGAACATTGCAACACAGAAAGTAGGGACATATTCCTATCTGCTCTGCTGATAACGCCCGCCATCTAAAGCATTTCTGTACCAGCAGTTTAAATAGAAGAAGCTGGGGGTGGAAACGGGAGGGTGGGAGGCAGAATGAAGAATCTGATATTCAGAATGGAAAGTTTCTATGTGGGAAAACTTTAGGAATTAATACTTTGCTAAGTCATATCAAGATCATATTGAATTCATTCTCCCTAATGCCAGTTTGCTTTAACTCAATATCCTTAGGAAAAAAACAAAATCAAAAAACAAAACTGTGTTTTCATAGCATCATCAGTCCATTTGGGGGCTCTAAGATAGAAACTTAAATGTGCATATAATGGGTACATTCAAGAGAGCACCTTACTTAAACTCCCAAGTTTCTTAGGGTCTAGGGATGCCATGTAATGCTAATTGAATTTAATCTGTTCTCTTTCTACCCAAACATAGTGTCCTTTCTTGCCAGAGTTTCACCCTAGCCCATGTCCCTTTTCACCAAGCTGTGACAGATTAAAAGCTGATTTGAAGAGCAAAGTCCATTTGCATCCCAGACGTCGGTCCCCAAACATCCAGTGTCATGAGATGTTTCATGACCACAGCTGCCCGTCATCTGGTCCTCCTAACGAGGGACGTGGGGATGGAGGGGGTGGCGCTTTTTATTCTTCCAGGGTTTAAAATTATGTATTCGTACAGCAAGCAGCTGGCACAAATCCTCTGTGAGAGAGAGAGAGAGAGAGAGAGAGAGAGAGAGAGAGAGAGAGATGGAGAAAGAGTTGGATCAAAGAGTGGTTTTCTGCTCAGAGCAGGACATAAGTTTCATTCCATGAAAGGAAATATAATTGATTCCACTTCCCTCAGCACATCAAGGGGATGGCCGGTACCTCACTTCCTCCAGGCCGGCTGGGGGATGATGCGGTCCTGGGGAAATGATCCCCTCCCCAGGCCTGGGCCGGGCCCTGGCTGGCCTGGGAAAGCACACACCCGCACAGACCCTCGCCCCTTGTGGTCCCCCTGGAGTCTGTCAATGGAGGAGTTCTGTCCTTTCTCCACACTCGGGAGGACACATGATGTCCGTCCAGGTCCTGCAGTCTGGGTTTGATTAAATAATTATAAACTCCCAGCAGCAGATCTATCATTTATGTTCCGAAACATGCCAGCATGTGTCTTTTGTGGCCATGCCAGCCAATCGTCAAGCTGCGCTCGTTATTGTCACCAAGAACATAGTGGTTCAATGTTTGTGCTAGTTCCTGGATTTTGGCGATAGAATGTTGCCCAGCAGTGAGCTGCCGGTGCCAACATCACTGCAGAACTTCATAATAAATCCTTTCTATATTTATTCAGTCTACTGCTCTGACACTGAAATTGCCTTTTATGAGCTTATGATTGGAGGCTCCCATTTTCCACTCCTAACTCTGCGTGATTATGTATTCTAGCGGCAAAGACATCAAGGCCCATTGTCTGCACGTGCAGCATGGCAAGGTGGCCGCCAGTGGGGGGCGGGGGGAGGCCAGAGACCGGAAATGCAGCGAGCTGACCGTTCATCCCACACAGAGGAAGCACAGAGGCCACCTCTTGAATCCCTTTGCTTAACATGCTTAAAATTTTCCACTTCCTCCACAACTAAAGCCCAAAATAAAGTTGTCAAAATAAAGCAGTAATAACTCATCGTAATATGTTATCTCCTAGAAAAGTGCAAGGGAGGTGGGAGGACACCACCTAATTGAGTTCAAGGAATATTTAAGAGATATTTTTGGTTTTTGCCTTAATTGGGCCACAAATGATCTCTAAATTGTCCCCATTCAAAGCATATAAACTTGGATAATAACTGAAATACCTGAAGGGAAAGTGCCTACTTTCTGTGTGCATGAATAATTTTGCTAACAGTAATGTACGTGGCCAGAATGATGTTCCTGTCCCATGATTTCACCAATGATGCCCATACGAAGATGCTTCTAGAAATGATGAGGAATAAAAACTTAGCAACAAAACACAAGCTATGTTTTGGAAAGAGAGTGATGTGTCTTATTTTACATAGTTCTCTACGAAAGAGTTCAGAGAAAGAGAAATGTACAAGGCTTACGTGTGTTTTCATTTTTTGGAAAATGATCAAAGTCAGTCATCTGGTGAGAGGAGTGTAATGAAATGAGATAATAGAGATTAGTGAAAAGAAGCTGTATAAACTGATGGAGAGTCCTGGAGTCACAGAGTAAGATTCATCAGCCACTTAGTTTTCATCACTGTCTTTCATTAGCGTTTACGTTAACTAAAATACCCGGACTTGGATAAGGATATAGATGAAATGGTTCTTTTATACAAAGGGAGACTCCATTGAGGGCTGGGTGTTTTGTTTTTACTGCTGCTTTTATGTAGGTATATATTTTTTATATTTAGAGAGAGAAAGTGCTCGTGCACATGCCTGCGTGCATGAGTGTGAGGGAGTGGAGGAGGAGCGGCGAGGAGGGGAAGAGAAAAAGAGAGAAAGAGAGGGAGAGAAACAGAGCTCAACATGGGGCTCGATCCCACCACCCTGAGATCATGACCTGAGCCAAAATCAAGAGTCAGATGCTTAACTGACTGAGCCACTCAGGCACCCCTTTTACTGCTTCCTTTAAAAGGATGATAGAAGGAACCCTGGGTGGCTGTCAGTTAAGCAGCCAACTTTGGCTCAGGTCATGATCTCACAGTTTGTGAGTTCGAGCCCTCATTGGGCTCTGGGCTGACAGCTCAGAGCCTGGAGCCTGCTTCTGATTCTGTGTCTCTCTCTATCTCTCACCCTCCCTGGCTCGCTCTCTCTCTCTCTCTCTCTCACATACACACAAAAATAAACAAACATTTAAAAAAAAGATGATAAAAACATTTCCATCCAATGCAGAAAAGCAAGAATCTATTCTTTCATCATGCAAAAGTCTTCAGATATGACATTTTATTTTTAAGAGATTGTGTTTTAGAAGGGTAAATATTAGTGAAAAATGTTAAATGAGTACAATTTGATATCTTTTTTAAATGAAAAGTCCTATTTTCCAAAAAATATAAATTGAGTGATTGCTTTGTGTTTGAGATTTGAGATAGAATTTCTCTTGGTGATATAATTCTTGCTGATGCCACATTCACCCTGATACTACTTACGTAATTTATTAATAATTTTTAAAAGGAAGCCAGTCCTTCTTTTTAAATAAACTAAAACTTCAAAATTAAGTCATTTCCAAATACATCAACTTGAAAGTATGCTACTATTCTACTGAGGTAAACTTAAGTGGAGAAAACATGATGATAAAGGTTTTCCAGCGTGGCAGTTTCTTTGGGTGAATGTTTCTGGGGGAAATGGTTAGGAAAAAGCAAAGTCTTTGAATAGACTAATAGTCATGACATTGAAATATGGTTTTGTTCTCCCTTAGCTTTATATAGGAGTTATGTTTGTAAACATACAATAGACAAAGAATTATTAAAAGGAGAATACATATTTTACATGCAGAGCATTTAGCCATTTGTGAGAAATGCTGAGGTTTTTTTTTTTTTCAGTGTTTCTAATAGTCCCTGAATAGAAAAGCATCCATGTGTAGGACTGTTTTTAGCCAAGCATTTGGCTGATTCACATCCCAAATTGTGCAACTGGCCACTAGGGGGCCTTCCTATCGGCTCTCTTCATAAAACAGGGGAAATAATTAATATTAAAACAGACTGCAGAGAGGTACCCCAATATTCTCTTCAGAACACTTAGAAATGGCTAAAGTGACTAAGATGCCATTATCTGATTACTCAGATAATATGAAACTATTAATTGGTTCTTCCTTCACTGAACTTTTATAAATCAGTTGCTTTTATTTACTAAATTTTTAGCTCAAATAATGTTTGTTTTATCTGCGTTTTAAAATCTTCTTTGGCTGATTTATCCCAGAGTTTGAAGTTAGGAATTTAGTATAATCCAACCAGCGCATTGATTCAGTCTGGAGGCAGAACTGGAGTCTGTTGAACCTGATGAGATGTGCATGGTCGCCCAAGCATATTTTCATCTCCACCAATGTCTACACTGCCTGCTCAAGCCAGGGAGGCCCCGGTGTGATGTTCACTTGGCAAGCCTTTGTTGAGCACTGACGATATTCTGGGTGCCACACTTGGTGCTGGCCTACAGCTGGACATCAACATGGTGTAGCTGTCCTCACAGAGTCCCAGAGGCACGTAAGCCTTTCAGAATATGAGATACTGAGCAGTGGGAAAAGTCAACTGAGAAACAATAAAATAAGATACAAGGCGAGGGGGTCCTGGTGAGAGGTACTGGGTGCTGCGTGATTCAGAACAGGTCCCGCTTGTACAAGGGAGGAGGCGGGGGGGGGGGGGGGGGATGTTTCTAATCAGAGCCCTGGGGGCAGGTCCTGCCTCCCTGACTCAAGCAGTTGAGTGTGGGCACATTTAGACTTCCCTGCACTGCCCAGGACGTTGGATTTTAGCAGTGCTGGCTCCGCCCTCCTCACCAGATTTTGAGAATGCTTTATACAGGGGCATTCAGAAATTACGTGATTGCTCAAAAAAAATCAATGGTTTTTATTGAGTGGATTTTTTTCTTTTTAATGCTTATTTATTTTTGAGAGAGAGAGTGTACAGGTGTGAGCAGGGAGGGGCAGGGAGAAGGGGACAGAGGATCCAGAGCAGGCTTTGCGCTGACAGCAGTGAACTCGATGGGGGGCTCAAACCCATGAATCCTGAGATGATGACCTGAGCTGAAGTTGGACACTAACCAACTGAGCCAGCCAGGTTTCCCTATTGAGTGAATTCTTGAGCAGAGTACTTTGATAGGTGGCATTTTTGTCCTGAGGTTTTAAAACATCTAATGATTTATTAGCATGAAAAAATCTTTCAATATATTAAGTTAAAAATGTGTTTGCAAAATAGAATCGTCTTTCTTTTTGTAATATAGGTACCTATATGCACAAGAGGGTTGGCAAAAACAATACAAGAATGATACTGCTGGCTATATTATAAGAATTTTAGTTTCGTTTCCTTTTTCCTTTCTGTAACTTCCGATTGTCCGCAGTGACCCTGAAATGTTTTGCAATAAAATAAACTTGTATACATTAAACAAACTAATAATAGATATTGCTAGGCTCAGTGGAAAAATTCCATTTTCAATTGAGATGAAATTTTTCCTTGTAAATACTTTGTTAAATATTCGTGTGATGAGACTTTCATCAAAATCCTTAATTTTTAAATCCCCACAAACCACTAATATCAAAATATTTAGAAGACTTAAATTGAATTTTCCTTTTATAAACAAAATCTCTTTCACTTGTCTGTTGATCCCAAAAGGGAAATTTATAAAAATAAGACATCATTTTCAATGTAAATATATATTTATTGACTTCCATATTAAGACATGTTCCTTTAAGATTTGTTTTTAAAATTGATAGCTCAAGGGGTACCTGCTTGGCTCAGTCGGTTGAGCATCTGACTTCAGCTCAGGTCAGGAGCTCACAGCTTATGGGTCCGAGACCCACATCAGGCTCTGTGCTGACAGCTCAGAGCCTGGAACCTGCTTCAGATTCTGTGTCTCTTACTCTGCTCCTCCCCTATTCACACTCTGTCTCTCTCACATAAGTGTAGAAGATTTTTTAAAAAATGTTTAAAAAATAAAATCGATAGCTCTTCCGAATGACACTGCTTCCTAATTTGGTACAAGTTAGGGTCACTTCTAATTTACATCATCCTTCCGGAGGACATTTGAACAGCATGCAGCATCTGAAAGTGTCCCCAACACTACCCTTCCCTCACCGCTCGATCTTGCTTTTTACTTTAGTGTTTTCTTTTTTAATGTTTTATTTATTTTTGATAGACAGAGCATGAGAGGGGGAGGGGCAGAGAGAGAAGGAGACACAGAACCGGAAGCAGGCTCTGACAGCTCAGAGCCTGACGCAGGGCTCGAACCCACGAATGTGAAATCTGACCTGTGCCGAAGTCGGAGGCTTACCTGACTGAGCCACCCAGGTGCCCCTTTTTTAGTGTTTTTATTTACTTAGGAGAGAGAGACAGAGTGTGAGTTGGGGAGGGGCAGAAAGAGAGGGAGACACAGAATCCGAAGAAGGCTCCAGGCTCTGATCTGTCAGCACAGAGCCCAGCTCAGGGCTCGAATCCATGAACCGTGAAATCATGACTTAAGCCCAAGTCGGATGGTCAACTGACTGATCCTGGTCACCTAGATCTTGCTTTAAGTGGCATTCTGAGAGCTTCCCCTTTGCTTGTGTGAGCTATGCAACTTTGGTCTATCTACTTGTTTTCTCTGTCTGAATTCCCTTGAAATTTATTTGACCTTCTCCTTTTTTTTGCTTATATTTAAGAACACAAGTATTGAATAATAAAGTTTGGTTGTTAAAACTACAAACGTGTCAGGCAATGGTCGGTCCCATCCCTCTCGTTTCTGCTCGTCCTGAGGTGACACCGCTGCAGTGTGCTGTGTAGCTCTCTGTGGCGGTGGGTTTCCTATGCATTTGCATTCAGAAATACAAACCTATGGAAACCAATCGTGTGGGGGGGGGATTCTCTTGTGGACAGCATAAGCGGAATCATATTGTAAATATTGTTCCACGGTTTCTTTTGCTCAAGAGTATATCTTAGAGATCTGTGTCAGGACACAGAGATTTAAAAATAGTCCTCTGTCTTGAAGACTAAATTCTTAGCCATTTTGGGGAATCTCGTGTTTGTAAGGAACTTAATTACCAAGTGATCCAAAGATGCCATTTTGAATCATGTTGGGCTCTGTCTGACCCTTGCTGTGTGGCAATCCGGAGAGAAACAAGGTATCCTCTCTGCCCTTGAGGGAAATGCAGGGTATTTCTTAAAAGGGGTAAAGAGGTACCAAACTCCAGGACCATCAACTCGCCTGCCACATCATACATTTAATGGTAGAGAAAAAAGCAGTTTCATTTAAGAACAAAATAACTTAAACTCCAGGCTCAAAGACACAGAGGCCGAAAAGAACCTCAGGAGGTTATCTGGATCTGTCCCCTACCTTAAACAATTACCCAGGATGGAAAATTAAGTCTCAGGGAAAGTGAACACCCAACAGAAACCTTGTACAAACCTAAAAAGAATCTAATGTGTTGCCCCAGACTCTCTTGTTCTGTTGCTTCTGTTTCTGGCCTCTGCCTGCGTTCCGTAGCTTGAGTTTTCTCCACGGCTGTAGTAAGGAAGAGCCTTCTTAGGTTTTGTGGCCGCACCTGCTAAGAGGCAGAAGCGTCCTCGCTGAGAGGAGACGCAGGGCGGTTGTTTGCTTGGTTCTGAGACCTGCCTCTCCTGCGAGGCGGCAAGGAGCTGCGGCGGTTTTAGGGATGTGGAGGGGGGCTCCCCACACCCCTTCTCTGAGCCTTTCCTTCATTCAGGTGCTCACACTTCTCAGAATACTGGGCGTGGCTTTCAAAGAACTGTCAGAAGGAATCAAACCTTGTGGGTGTGCACCGTGTGCTAACTTGGAGGCGGGTCGGGCTCCAGGGGAGGCATGAGTGGAAGGGTAGCACGAGCCCCGCACAGCAGTAGGCACACGCTCAGTGATGGCCCCAGTGCTCCTGGATCCCGGCAGACAGACAAGTGGGTGCTTATATTTTATTTAACTTCTTAAAAGTCGGAACTTTTTGGTTGCTTTTAGAAAAAAATTGTATTTAGGATATTTGAATCATCAAATGTTAGAGCCTAATGTTCACGTAGGTGGATCCTTGAAGTTTATGTCACAGAGATGGAACAGACCATCTTAAAAACGCTGGTTAATTTAAGATACTTTGCTAAACCACATGTTAACTAATAAAAATAAGTAGAATCCGTCTCTGGCTGACAAAATTGTTAAATCATTTTTTGTTTTAATTTGAACGTCCTATAAGCAAATAATATCTTAAATCCATGCAATATGATTTGTATGCATAGTTATATTTTCTTCCTATACCAGGGAGATAGGAAATACTAATAAAAACCATACTTTGGAGCTTGCTGAAGCTCTTTTAAAAATTTTTCTAATGTTTATTTTTGAGAGAGAGACAGAGAATGAGCGGGGAAGGGGCAGAGAGAAACAGACACACAGAAAGAAACGGAAGCAGGCCCCAGGCTCTGAGGTGTCAGCACAGAGCCCAATACAGGGCTCGAACTCATAAACTGTGAAATCATGATCTGAGTTGAAGTCAGACGCTTGACTGAGCCACCCAGGCACCCCGATAGGTCCTTATTTCTAAGTGTATAAGTTACACAGATCTTCCCAGCTCTCAGACTATTCGTATCTAATATTTTATCATAATCAATCACTCTGATTTACTAACAATAGGAATTTTTCACATTAATGATGAGCAAATGGTATTTTTAAATTAGTTATATATAAATAGAATACCTCTGAAATTTTACTTAATGAAAAGACAGTTCTCCAAACCAGAAAGCTTTCACTAAAATCACGTCTAATGTATTTGTTTGAAAATATGACAATTCTTTTGACATTACAAAAGTGAATGATATACAGATGCCAGATTGATCCTTAGCATCTTTCTTACTATGTTACTATGAATTTGTTATTTATAAAGTATATTTGTTTTGAGAGAGAGAAAGGGCATGGTGGGGGGAAAGGGATAGGGAGAGAGAGAATCCTTTTTTTAATTTTTAATGCTTATTTATTTTTGAGAGAGAGAGAGCATGAGCAGGGCAGGAGCAAAGAGAGAGCAGGCTCCCCACAGACACGTTGGGCTTGAATTCTTGAACCAAACCATGAGATCACGACCTGAGCCAAAATTAAAAGATGCTTAACCAACTGAGCCACCCAAGTGCCCCAATATGTTCTTGAAGCAATTGAGAGTTAAAGAATTATCTTCTCTCCTGAATGCAGAATAGGATTTCCCTTAATTTGGGCTCAGTTTACCTTCCTCAGGTAGCAATCTGGATATACCTTTGCTCACACCAGCCACTCACTCAATGAATTGCACATACTCCTCCGAGCCTTACTTCTCTGAGCTTCCAAACTTGATTTTCAAGCCTTTGGAGAGTCCTGTGTTGTAGAGAATGCCTGAGGGACCCCATCTGGCAAAGGGGGACTGGAGACCCCCTGTGTTGAACCATCACCCATGCCAGGCCACCCTTGACAGAGGGCAACGAGTGCAGGACTTTGAAAGGAATCTGGAAAAGGCTTTGGAAAACAGCAAAGCCGTCTACAAATATTTTAGTTTTATGGGTGTTTAGGGAAGGCCAAGTATCAGACCGGATGTAATCTGACATTTAGATTTCATTCTGTTGATGATCTGCAGATTTGGGACTGACAGCTGGCTTTCCATGGGAGTGATTGCTCGCTTAGAAAAGGACCTCAATGAAAATGCAGTGGCAAGCTTTGCTGGGGGAAAGGATCCAAGGATGGAGAAGCCATTACACCCTGTATTGACCACCGATGAGCTGTGTGACCTTGGGTAAGTGACCTAGCCTCTGTGGTCCTGTTTTCTCACCTACAAAATGGTGCTAATATCAATAATAACAGCTATATTCATGAAGGGCTTAATGTAGGCTAGGCTTTGATCTACAAAGACTTATTATCTCAATCCTCACAGGAAACTGAGCTTAAAATTTCGATTTACTGAAATTTGAATGGGTCACCTGGCTCCAGCTTATCTAGCTAGAAAACACACTCCATGTTTGTGGAGTCTGTCCAGCATAATGTCTGTAGTTCTTACCATATATTGGAGAGGCCACTGCAGTCCAAGATTTTCTGGGAAATGATGCCCATCTGAGACCCCGCTCCTGAGTAGCGCATGGAAGGCTAGAATCCCCACAGTGAAGGCTCCATCGATTAGCTTCCCAAAGGGACTGGGTCAGGAGCTGCTCCAGCCATCCTTGCCGTCCACCTGCACAGGCAGGGACCCTCGAGGAGCCATTCTCCCACGGAGACTCTGGAAAATCAAAACCATGCGCCAGATTGGTGCTCCAGACAGAATGCACCTGAACCTTCGTGGTCTGGATAAGGCGACGCAAAGCCCTTCACCCTTACCCCCGCACTTGTCCTTGCTCCCTCTGGACCGGGCAGCCTAGTCAGGCTGGCTTCTCTCTCTGCCGGAGTCTCTTGCTCTTCCTTGTCAGTCCTCCCCAACCTGTTAAAATGCCATCCTTAACAAACTCATCTGCACACACACAGCCAGCTTGCTCCAAATCGAAGTGACACTTGCATTAGGGCTTTCTGGGGCACCGGTGGCTCAGGTCATGATCTCATGGTTCATGAGTTTGAGCCTGGTTTCGAGCTATATAAGTCTCAGCACAGACTTAGAAGCTCAAAACCGCCTATATTTATTATCTCTCAATTTCTGCGGCTCAGAATTCCAGGCATGGCTTAGCTGGGTCCTCTGCTTAGTCTCAAAAGGCTGGGACCATGATATCATCTGAGGCTTGACTTGGGAAGACTCTTTCTCCTACCTCACTTGGGTTATTGACAAAATTGTTTCTTGAAGTCCTTGTAGGATTGAGAACTGAAATTTCTTGATAGCTGTTGGCCAGAAGTCACACTCAGGTCCTTGACACGTAGGGTCTCTCAACAGCAACAACCTGCTACCCTAGAGCAATTAAGGAGGGAAAAATTGAAGCAAGATGAATGTTACAATCTTATACACACACAGTCCTCTACACATAATCACATACTTCCCATCACCTTTGTCACGTTCTGTTGGTTAATAGCATTTCATAGGCCCTGCCCACATTCAAAGTCATGAATACCAGGAGACCCTTAGGAGTCTCCTAGAGTCTCTCTGCTACAGTAGACTCAAGTGTCTGCTCAACCCAAAAACAACATTCTTCTTAAGAAGGGGGTCGACTTTGGCAGCCATATTTGTGCTGTGGAAGTCTGCGCCGTGATCAGAGTTGACTGAGGTACAGGTGGAGCTCTGGCCCCAGGTGAAATAATCAGGTCCTTCCAGGATTTTGGCATTGGGATTACAGACAGCCCATTAGTCTGAACTGTTTCCTTTTAAGGAAGAGGGCAACTTGTTGTTGGGTGACCTTCTTCCAGCATGTGGGAGGAACAGAGAGAAAGAAGTTGGAGCAGAAATGAACATCAAGTTGAAAACTGCAGGAAAAAAAAAAGATGGAGAGAAAACTGGGCCTGGGTTTCCGCCAGCTGTGCAGAGGCTCCTTCTCGTTTCCCATGTAACCCAGTGAGTTTTGAGCTTCAGGGCTCTTCCAATACCCTGCGAGAACATTTTCTACATTGCTGAGGCTTGTTCATGTTGGCTTCTGCTACTGGTCAAGGTAAAGAGCTGTGACTGAGTTGAGATGTCACAGTGGGCCTGACTATCCTTCACTTACCATCTGTCCGTCATCTGCTCACCTGACAGGTGCACTTTGGATGAAGGATTCTGGCGTTACAAGAGCACACAGGGCTCAGGATCCCCACCCTCACCAACTCACAGCCCATGGAAGCACCAGGAAGGTAAGCAGAGTGACAGGTGGGAGGTGCTCAGGAGCACTGGGAGGGAGCACACCCCTGAACCCATGAGAGAGGCCTTCCAGGAATGCTTCCTGGAGGAGGTGACTAAACCAAGATCTCAGAGGTGTGGAGGAACTAACCAACAGCAGGAGTGAGGAGAGAAGGCTGTTCTAGACAGTGGGGTATAGCATGTGCAGAGGGGACGGGAGCACGGCAAGTCTGAGAGTCAGACTATACGAAGGGCCCTTCCATGGAAGTAGATAGGGAGGCTCACATTCTACATGTCTGTCCGTCAAAACCATTACCTCCTTGAAACTAGGGACTGCGTGTATTTGATAAATGGCTAGCTTGGCACTTAGGGATAGATTAACTAAAAACTGTGTCTAGGAATTTTGTTTACTTTTTATTTGTATAAATTAAGATCTATTCTTTTCAGTGTCTAGGGCCATGACTTTTCAGAAACGCATACAGCGCTGTAACCACCACCACTACCAAGATACAGAACAGATTCACCTCCAAAACATTTCCCTTGTGCTGCTGTTTGTGGTCAAATCCTCTCCTTGCCCTTGCTGCCATTTACATACATAGTATTTTGTTTAATTTTCATACCCACCTCCATGGTATGGATAGTATTATCGCTATTTGACACATGAGGAAAGCAAGGCACAATGGAGTTTTCTTCCTTCTTTCTCTGATTTCATTCTGGAAATTGAATGATTGAAGATAAGGATCCCTTCTCTCAGATCACCAGTTAAGACACTCAGATTTCTCAGGTCACACACAGGAAAAGACCAAGTCAGGTCAAAAAAAATGTTTCCCAAGACATGGGCTCTGTGCTGAAAGGACATAAGAACAGAAAACCAGCATCATCTCTGGGTCAGATCTGTCTCTCCTGGCCTTTTTCTGGAGGGCTAACAGCCCACATTTTCACAGAACCAATAATATGCACCTTCTTCTTAAGAAATGTTAGGACAGCTGGCTTCCAGATCCTCCAATTGTTATGTCCTTTTCAAGAAGTATCCATTAATTATTTTTAATCATCTCTTGATTTTACAGTGATTTTACAGGCAAAACACTGATAAATTGGGAACGGTTTTCATGTTGCTTTCCTCGTGTGGTGTGGTGTAACTTCCTTTGTCATCAGTACATACGTCAAACAGGCTAACCAGAATAGTTCCCCAGCCACAGCATATGGTTGGGTCATGCAAACAACCATCGTAAATCCTTACTGACAATGGCCCAAAATGATACCATGACCTGGTCCCCTTGGAATCCAGATTTATGAAGATCTGAGTGTGCGAACAGAGTGTTAGGAACATGAGTTTTTAAAAACGTGCCACATGACTACACCTATCTCTTTATATGGCTACTTGCCTCCTTATGTGGCAAGTGAATGAAAAATGTGCAGAGATATTTGAAAAATTCTTGAGGTGCCTCATAAGCTTACCTAGAATTCAGTGCAGAGTAAGCACCCACTACAGTCATGGAGTGAGTGCACGAAGCAATAGATGAATGAAGTGGAGCGACTTATAAAGTCATCTCGTTTCTCTAGGAAGGCATACTTGGTTGCCTTTCCATTGCCTTCCTCCCTTTCCTATTTGTCAATACACACCCAATTTTGGTTCAGAAAATCTCTCCATCCCCAGCTCCAGAAGTAACTCTTAACTTACTCTAAGCTAATCAGAGCATGGCATTTTTTTCCCCATGGAGATTGTGATTGGTCTGGGAACAGACATGACCTTCTTTAGCCCAATCAGACTGAAGAGAATGAGTTGAAGTTCATGGCACGGGGAGAAGTTGTCTGTTCCTTCTGAAGGGCATGGACAAGGGAGCAGGTTACTGTGTTTGCTGCTCTAGAGTTTTCCTCCCATGTAAACAGAACTGTCTGGGCCGCCCTACTTACCCCTTAACGTTGAAGGGCATGAGCTTTGGTTTGAGGCTGGTGCCGTACAAAACAGAGTGAGGCCGAATCTCACCCTTGATAAACAGCTGAGCTCCTGAACCCTCCTGGAGAACACCCGGGTGCTGCACCACTTGTTACTCGAAAGAGCGCTTTCTTTCTGATTTGAGTCACCTTGCATTGGGGTTTCTGCTCCTTTCCCCTGAAAACAAAACAAAAAAACTAAAGTAAAAGCTTGAACTCGAGAAGAGAAGAAGAAAGAAAAGAGCTTGATGATTTTGCATGCTTTAAATAAGTACTAGCATCACCCTTTGCACATACAGCACATGTAAATGTAAAATCACTTTTATTATTTTTTTATGTTTATTCATTTTGAAAGAAAGAGAGCATGTGAGCACAGGCAGGGGAGGGGCAGAGAGGGAAAGAGAGAATTCTAAGCAGGCTTCACGCAGTCAATGCAGAGCCCAATGTGGGGCTCAAACCCACAAACCGTGAGACCATGACCTGAGCGAAATCAAGAGTCTGGATGCTTAAACCAACTGAACCACCTAGGTGCCCCTGCAATAGTAATTTCTAATGCTTCTAGATTATTTCTCATTTATCACACTATTGTAAGAATTATTTACTTATACTAGCTTATTTGCATAATACTCATAAAGTAGTTACTGTTGGAACCTGAATTTTTTTTGAAATTGAAGCATAATGTACATACAGAAAAATTCTTTTGGACAAATGCATACAAGACAGAAAACTGTCCTTCATCTCACAAAGTTTCCTCTAACCCTTCGTAGAAAAGTCTTTCCTGAACCATCTCCAGAGACAGCCACTCTTTTCGGCTAGTATCCAAAATCTACAAGGAACTTACCAAACTCCATACCCGAAAAACGAATAGTCCAGTGAAGAAATGGGCAGAAGACATGAGCAGACACTTCTCCAAAGAGGACATCCAGATGGCCAACAGGCACATGAAATGATGCTCAGTGTCACTGAGCATCAGGGAAATACAAATCAAAACCATAATGAGATACCACCTCATACCAGTCAGAGTGGCTAAAATGAACAAATTAAGAGACTATAGATGCTGGCAACGATGTGGAGAGACGGGCACCCTCCTGCACTGTTGGTGGGAATGTAAACTGGTGCAGCCGCTCTGGAAAACAGTGTGGAGGGTCCTCAAAAACTATCTATAGAACTCCCTTATGACCCAGCAATAGCACTGCTAGGGATTTACCCAAGGGATACAGAAGTGCTGAGGCATAGGAGCACATGTACCCCAATGTTCATAGCAGCACTTCAACAACAGCCAAATCATGGAAAGAGCCTAAATATCCACCACCTGATGAATGGATCAAGAATATTCATGTGGTATATATACACAATAGAATACTACATGGCAATGAGAAAAAATGAAATCTGGCCATCTGTAACAAAATGGATGGACCTAGGGAGGTGTCATGCTAAGTGAAATAAGTCGGGCAGAGAAGGACAGACACCATATGTTGTCACTCATAGGTCTAACAGGAGAAACCTAATAGGAGACCATGGGAATTGGAAAGGGGGGAAAAGAGTTGGGTAGAGGGAGGGAGGCAAATCATGAGAGACTTTTGAATGCTGAGCACAAACTGAGGGGGGAAAGGGGGTGGTGGTCATAGAGAGTGCCCATAGAGAGGGGCACTTGTGGGGAAGAGCACTGGGTGTTATATGGAAACCAACTTGGTAATAAACCATATAAAATAAATAAATAAATCCCCCCAAGAGATGAATCATAAGCCAAAACATAACAGTCAAATCTGTAAGGTTGCTAAAATAAAACATGGGAGACTATCTTCATTATCTTGGTAGAAAAAGTTTTCTTATCCTACAACACTGCAAATATTTACCTTGAAAGATAATAAAATGACAACTTGGGCCTCATCAAAATTTAAAACTTCTACTCATTAAAGTACTCCATTACATAATGAATAGTGAAGCCAAACCCAGGAAGAAAAGATGCACGTGGCCTATTTAAGATCACTTTTAGCTTAAGACAAGTACCGGGCAGTGGGGTGTGGGTAAGTATTGTTATGCTGATCTCACTCAGGTCCTTGAGGTAAGCCTGACCCATCTGGAAAAGAATTCCTCCTTGTCTAGTTGGAGGAACTGAGTATTTTTCTTTCCCTTGCTAGTTTTCCTTGGTTCTTCTGGCACCACAGAGAAAGAAATTTCTATCATCACAGATCCCAGAACCTTCCCATGTTATCAGCCATTCAATTGTCCCTCTTACTAGTCCGTGAAACCTAGAAAACACCTTAGCAAATATTCCTTTTGAAGTTACTAGAAGCAGAGTGCCATTCAAGTTGCACAGAAAAACTAGAAAATGACTTTTGGCTACAAAGAGTTTATCTTCCCATTGGAGTGACAGGGCATAGACAGTGTTAGAAGACCTTAGTAAACAAATACAAAACTGTGTTAATCATAAAAAAAAACCAGTATGTCATGAATTCTGGATGAATTGGATGAGAGGAAAACCATTATAGATCAAATTCAAACACGCTTCTCTTTCCTCATCGCCATCTTTTGCTTATAGGGCTGCAGTAGTTTCCGGTCTACCTGCTTCTACCCTCTGTATCAGCTAGCCGATCCGTTCTCCACACTGAAACCAGAGAGATCCTGTAGAGAAGCAAGACAGACCGCGGCCTTCCTCTGCTCTTCCTGCCGTGCCTACACGACCCCGCCGGGGCTGCCCGTCCAACCTCTGCAGCCCAGTCTCACACCACACCTCAGCCTAGGCTTTATGTTTCTGTCCCTCTGGGGGCTTCTCAATCCCACCCAGCAAAGGCCTTCGCATTTGCTGTTCCCTGAGCCTGGAACACTTCCCTCTCCTCTCCAGCTAGTCAACATCTACTCTCCTCCTTCCAATCTTGGCTCAAGCATCCTGTTCTTAGAAAAGTCTTTTCTGGCTTCGCTGAGTAGGATGAACCCGCCATAGCCTCTCAATGCACCAGGAATCTTTCCTTCAGATTCACCAAGTTGCAGCGCTATAGTTGTTTGTATCCTACACACGCCTCTAGGTGGGCAGGGATTTTATCTGCATTTACTCACCATTGGATCTCTGGAGTTTGACAAAGTGTCTGGCATGTGACAGATGCTCAATAAATATTTATTAAAAGAAAGAGCAAGTATATAAACATATAATTCATACTCACTTTGAGCGAAGCACCGTGCTACGAACCTAATCACATTGTCATTTACTCCTTGAAACCATCCTACGGGAGGGGTGCTATTGCTGTCCCGTGTGTAGCTGAATATACAGGGGCTTAGAGAGAAAATAACACGCCCAAGTCATATGCCGAGTAGGTGACAAAACTGGGTTCCTGCTAGGTGCATGGCTTGCTTCAGATACTGAACCCTTAACCATGACCTCCACCGTGTCTCACAGACCAAGGAAAGCTTGGGGCGTTCAGAGGGGGAGAAACTTAATAAGTGCAAGGGGTTTGGGCTAGTCCTGGGTTGCTCAGTCGGTTTAGCATCCAACACTTGACTTCAGCTCAGGTCTTGATCTCACGATTTGTGAGACTGAGCCCCACATCAGGCTCTGCACTGACAGCACGGAGCCTGCTTGGGATTCTCTCTCCCTCTCTCTCAAAATAAACTTAAAAAAAAAAGTGAGATGTCTTTGGCCATAGAGGGCATGTACATAGCAACACTGCTGGCATAAAGACACCTTTGCATGGAGCTTCTCTGCTGGCTGTGTGAATTAGAAGATGACAGCCCGTCCTCCCTGCTGATGCAGCCCCATCCTAGGACAGACAGGATAATGAGCAAGGCACTGGCTCAATGTCAGGTCCTACTTTTCCCCTCAGCTGTATGTGGCACTACACAGGCATAATAGTAAGGAGTGAAAAAATCCATTTGGCTCCAAAGATGGATGCCTTTTGGGGAAAACGCAAATGTCTAAGACTTGCACTAGCCACATGTGGCTTGGCAAATTTAAATGAATTAAATGAAATTTAGCATTCTGTTTCTCACTCTACCCACTTTTCAAGTGTTCGTTGGCTACATGTCGCCGATGGCTACCATATGGCACCAGCACGATAGAGAATACTTCCATGATTGCAGAGAGTTCACCTGAACTTTCACCTGAACCTGAGTCAGAGTTTATAAAAAGGAGCTCAGCCTTCATGTCATGAGCCATGGGGAGTCACGAAGGAGCCGTGAGTGGTGAAGTGGTCTGACTGAAGCAGTGGCACTGGGAACAGGAATAATTATCACTTACAGAGGGCCTGTGATGTGCCAGGCAGTGTTTGAGGACCTCGCAAGCATGACCTCACTTCATCTTCGTGAGAGCTCTACAAGACTCATTGCATAGGTGAGAAAATCGATGACTGATGAGGCTAAATGACTTAGAGCTGCAGGGCTGTCCGAACCCAAAAGGCTTTACTTTGTACCATGCTCCTACTCTGTGCCCACACTAGCCTGATCGTGGGCATGGATCATTCAACAAGGCAGGGCGGAGGGCTGGGAGGATTCCAGGCAGCAGATGACAGTGGCTTCAACTGGGGGTCATGCGCTTCCTTTGTAGAAAGCTTCAGATGTTCCCTGTTCTCTGTTCTGGGCCTGCAATTTGCTATGATCTCCCTCCTTTCCTCCCTAGCCATTAATCTCCATGAACTACATTTTCTTTGGAATCATCTTTGCTTATCCTTTTACTCCTTGTGTTGGTGTTTTCAGAGAAAACTGTGTTTGCATTAGGTTTTAACCTAATAAATTTTTATCCCTGAGAGGATGCCTCCTGCCTCATCCTGCTCTATGCCCCCCCCCTTGAGACCCCAGGACACAGCTGGAGAGCTTGTGTGGGCCCTGCCACGAGCCAAGCCCAGAAACCCCATCTGGAAATGTACGTGGCAGAAGCCTTCTTTCTTCTCCCGGTTTCCCCCGTAAATGGAAATGCACCAATGGATCCCACTTCCTGCTGGGACATGGGGTCTTTCTGCCTCTTTGGCCTCCTTGAAGGTAAGTTTCACATGGAGTGGTCCTCTTTTCATTGCAAGCGATAGCACACCTGAGTCTGTTAAATGTTTCAGCTTTAGGTGAGGCCTGTCTACAGTGGAGACGGGTTGGCCCTCCCGTAGTCTTGTCTAGAGAGCTGGTTTCTAGTATTTGGTTTCGCAGGTGATGGACAAGCGGATCCCCATCAACTCCTCCAGGAAGTCTACGTGAGGAAGTGTTGGGCACCTGCGCGACTGCTGGGGAAGCCGAGGCATGGGAGCACGGGAAGGATCCCACATGCACCAGAATTAAAGAATGAGAAGGAAAACCATGACATCCAGGTTGCCTGGTCATGCTTAAACCGCAACCCACACTTGCCTCTTTAGTTACAACAAACACAAAAGAGATAAACATAGATGTAAGTTAGTCTAAACACCAAATTATAGAAGTTTTTCCTCTGATGTCTAGTCAGCCATCCTGACCCTCATTGAAGGATAAACCAACTCACAACAGCTGCGGACAATTATTTACTGTAAGTCAGAGACCAAAGAACTTGGATAATGAAGTGAATTCAGCATTAGGAGGAGAGCAACGGGCTTGGTATCAGAACATGACCTTTTAAGTCAACTCTTGAAACCCAAAGATCAAGGTACCGAGTTCACGACAGAAGAGGTGTGAGAAAAGCCTAGGATGTGGAGCAGTGGGCTTTGCTCACACGTGAGGGGGGTTACAAAACGGCACAGCTGCACCTGCACTTTCCTCAGCCTAGAATGGTCCGGAAAGACACTTCGTGCAGATGCTACCAGAATGATGCGTCCCTTGCCGTCCATAAACGTGATCTACAGCTGGCTGTGGGGTTAGCCAGCCACCCTGGCTACTCAATAGGAACCAGATTTGGATTCCCTCACTCAGGCTGTCGGATTTTACAGCCACCTGATGGTCCCAGCAGTGTGGCTTCTCAGCAAGACACTGCAAGGGGGGGGGGGCGGGGGGCCTAGACATTTGGCATTCAAAAAAGGGACAAAAGCTTTGCATAATTCGGGAATGAGTTCAGAGCCAATAGCATTTACACTGCATGCCAGGAGAGCATTTGGGAGCCAGTGAGGTGCCTCTAGGCCAAAAAGGTGTTATTACCTTTAAGCACGTCCGTCTGGCCCTTTGATAATAGTGCTGTTTTAAAGTATTTGAAAAAACACCATCCACAGTTTCAAACAGGATATGTCACCTCTGCACTTGGAACTTCCAAGAGAAAAAGCAGCCTTGCTTGAAGTTGATGCACTTCATTAGAGGCAGATAATCACTCTCTTGCTCTCCCTTGTCCTCACCTGTGCTGCAAAAGAATGGAATCTGGCCACCCTGAGTGTGGCAAGAGAAGCAAGGAAGCTAATGAATTTCCTCTCCAGGGGCTTCCTGCCTAGAAGCCAGTCCACAGTCCAGAGAAAAAGTTGTTATAAACACTCTTCATCTTTGAATGGGGCTCAGCCCCATGATGCCTTGCAAAGCAAGCTGTCGCCCTGAAGAAAAAGAAGCTGAGGACTTTGTGTTCTAGAATTTTAAACAGACCACAAAAGCCACTTGCTCCCAAAATGAATTCTGTGTCTGAATTTGAGAGCAACTGTGCTCCTTATGATACAGATGACAACAAGCAGGGAATGTCATCATTGTCCTGGGCAAGATAGTGAGCAGAACAGAAGAGAGACAGTATAAGGTATAAAAACCAATCAATCAACCAAACAAAAATGCCACAAAGCACAAAAGACTAAGAACAATCTAGAACTAAATGTGGAAGTTCAAATTCTGGCTCTGCTCCTTGCTAATTGTGTAACATGGGCCCACAACTTAAGTGGTTGATAAACCCATAAAATTGTGGAATCATGACTAAGAACTGGAAATAACATTACCGTCTTGTTCAACCATCATCACATTAGCCTCACTCATGATGGTTCAATAGACTCCAGAATTGCCAATCCTAAGTCCTTCTCACCACTGTGCCAGAGAAGACCATACTGGTGTCCACAGTGGCAGAGGAAGGAAAAAGAAAGGAAGGAGGTGTACTATATCTCTAGCCAAACATTTTGTCCTAAATTGGGAACTATATGAGAAGTGCTCATGTTTTGGGGGTGGACAACACATGTTTAGGAGCTTAGATGTTTACTTGGCAGCTAAGAAACGGCTTCTTACCCCATCCCTCCTTCCAAGATTCAAACTCCTTGTTTCTAGAGTACTACCATGCTATGTTTCACTGTTTACTGTCTACAGCCTGATGGTGGAATACAAGGTGCTTTTCCAAGTGGTCATCCAGTCTCCACCCTCAACCCACATATGCTCTCCACCTGACCCCACTGACCGTCTGTCGCTTAGCACATCACACACATCCATGACTCTGGGCATTTCATGCTATTCCTTCCATTTGCAATGTTCTTCCCCCTTTTCTACCTAGCAAAGCCCTTCTCATGATTCAAGATCAAGGCCAATGTTTGACTCCTCTGTAAGGTTTTCCCATAAAATCACGGATTTTAATAATAGAAAAGTGAAGTAGCAACTAAGTGTTGAGCACCATGCTGAATGCTTTCCATGTTTATTTCATTTCACTCATGAATTCTCACTCTAATTCCATGAAGTAGAGACACTTATGATCTCATTTCAGATGAGGAAACCAAGTCTCACCAGAGTTAAAGAACCTGCCCAAGGTCACAGAGCTAGTTAGTGGCAGAGCCAACGTGAAGTCCAGATCTGTATGACCCTGTGACAAAGCCGTCCCCAGCCGTCCCCAGCCGACTCTCCTAGTCAACTTTACGAACATTTGGGATGACATCATTTTCCCAGTTTAACTTTTGTCTTTTTCTCCCCTGGCACATTAAAACTCTGGTTGTGTGTTATTCTGTTCTGTATCTTTAATACTTAACTCAATGCTTGGCACACACCAGGTGCTTCACATAAATGTGTTTAAATGTATTGAGCGGAGAAATGGATAGATGGCTGGAGGAATGAATGGATGGAGGGGAAAAAAGGAATCAAGAAAGAAATATTCAGCTTCCTCAATAAGTATACATTCTGAAGAAGCTAACCTCTTCCAAGTACCCCAAACATTGTGTTCCATAAATGAGAATAATACTTCCTGAAAAATGTACCTACATAATCAGTGTATATTTTACATGGATCTTGGGCCTTATTAATGGCAGGGTATTCAAAGGAAAGTCAAATCTATAGTCTGTACACTGACGGCCATGGCAAAAGAGCATGAAAATGTTGGACAAAGCAGAAAACATCTAGACCAGGTTATGACCTTGAAGAATGAAGATATATGCTCTCTGAGCTCAGTATTTTAACTTAAAAAAAAAAGCCTTTATACATTTCTCATGACTTGAGGGCTGTGCCTTTTGCCATGTCCTCTAAGGAAACAATCTCATCCACAGATTACAAATAGGTAAGCTCACAGCTGCTACAAATTCAAGTGTTTAGACTACATCAACTTGCTTTTATTAAGGATGCATAAAGAGATCTAGAGAAAATGAGAACAGATCTTAGCCTTGGGCAAAAATATATAAGGCACCAAACAGGCACATTAGAGGAAGTTCAGAAGTCCGTACCTGTGGCTCAGTATTCGACTTGGCCTGGCCACAGTGCAAGCCTCCTCTCAGAGCATCGGAGCCAGTGTGGTTTTCATTTGGTGTTTTCAAAGTGTGTAGGCAACATGAGAGGCAAATGTGAGTGTCTGGGTAGGGACAGAGGCAAAATAAGAATTCTGAGTGATATATTAATATACAAATCTCATGGTCTGCAAGGACTAAATGCTTTGAAGCAGCATCACATTTGGAACCTTTGTGGGGTGGCCATGTCCAGCTATGATGTAATGTCAGATTGGCCTATGAGAGGAAAGCCTGGGGCCCTGCCTTGATGTGCTCTCAATGTGGAGAGGCTGACCTCTTGCCTGGTCGGAGGCAGATGGGAGGTCTGGAAGGTGGATTAGGTAGATGCTTTCCTGCCATTTGTCTTTGTCCCCAAAGGAGTAAGTTCAGACCATGTTGTACAAAGAAGTCAATGAGTTAAGCTTTATAACCCCTACATATATTTCAGAAAAGACTTTGCCTCAGTTCTGAGTATATGCCAGTGCTTTCAGTGGAGGCCTGAAGCAGTTTCTACCTCAATTTTCTCCAGTTTAATTTTGGAAGAAGTGTTTATAAATCGACACATGTCCTGTACATGCTCCCATATCCTAAATATGAGAAATCATTGCTTCCAGTTATGAGGGTGTTCACTGAGTGTGAGAGACTCTGCCAAGGGCTTGATATGATACTGCCTCCTTTAATCTTCAGAGGAAACTCTGAGAGAGAGGTGCATGTTTGGCCATTTCATGGATGAAGGTAAGGAGACTTGTCTAGTCCTTCCATAGCAGAGACAGGACTTATATGTGGGCTTGTGTTCACACCACCCTCCTTTTTTTCTCCCACCATAATGCAATACTAGCCACACTTTCACACATTTATTCAGGTCTCCTCTCAGTTCTTGATGACCAGGACTGTGTGTCACTCTCTTGTGGGACCATGCAGCACAATGTACATACAAACAGCTAAATAAGTTGATGAAACCTTTTTTTTTTTAAGAGGACAGGTATGGAAGTTTTCAGAAGGTTAATGTGACCTATGCACTGAGTCCAAGAGGAATGAATTAAGAGAGGAATTATGGAAGACTTGGTGGGACCATGTGAAGGTACCATTTTATATCAAGGTATGTTGGACCTAAGAGTCAAAGAATGGGTATTTGTTGCTAGAGGATAAATGTTCTGTTCACTAGGGAACCAAGACCACTTCAAAGACCATTTGTTGGCTCAATGAGCAGCTTTGCCAAGGTGAAGAGTCCCTGTGTCCCAACTGCCCATAAGCATGTCTTCAAACAGCAGGAAGGAGCCATACAAAATGGCTGTAGTAGCCAGAAGAGGCAATGGAGACTCAGGAAATGGATGCATCTCCCTCGGTAGCACTGACTGAGCCAGGAAGCGTTCCACGTGCCAACTGGCCAAGACAAACACGGTCCAACGCTGACAGAGAGGCAGCCATTGGGACCACCACAGCCAGGCAGCCTCTCGAAAGACTGTTGCCGCAAAAGCGAAACCCGTGGCCTGTGGCTTCCTGCCGTCCTCTCTGGTACACAGCTCGGGCTTCCAGTGACTCATGACCAGTGGTGTGCCAAGATTTCACATCCCATCTCTGATGGAGCCCAACCTGCTCAGAGCCACGGCCCTTCCCACTGCTTCCTCCTCCTGAGGAGGTTAATGAGGGGATTAACGATGAGCAGGATATGAGTGGACTTCTTCACAGGAGCAGCCTGGTTGTAAAACTGGCCGTGCACAGTCACGGAAGGACAAAGTGGGGGGTCAGTAACTATCAGCTGTGCTGAGCCAAGGCTGCTATGTCTTAACTCTGCTGGTTGTGTGGGGAGGAGAAGAAACTAACATTTATTAACTTCAGGCCTCTAGAGAGATGGTGCGGTTCACTGGTTAAGAGTGTGGGTGTCAGATTGCATCTGGCTTCACCACTTACTAGCTGAGTGATCCTGGGAAGTTACTTATCCTCTGAACCTCAATATTCCCATCCAGCAAAATAAGGAGGAATAGTAGTATCTACTCCACCAGATTCTTCTCAAGATCAAACGTAGATTATAAAGTTTGGTAAATGCTAGCTTTTATCATTATTATTGCCATTATTAATCAAATTTGGTTGGTGCTGTTAATTCCTGCTAATTCCTGTTATTGAATTGAATGCTTTATGGAAGTTGAGCACAGGCCTCCAATTACAAGTTGGAAGAGAGCCTCCACCCCAGCACAGCTTGTGTTCTATGGGTGATTAAGCCCAAACACCCTTTGGGATCTGCGTGTACTTCAGAAGCAGAATGGCTAGAATGACCATCTGACTCCCCACTTAACACCGTTATTAATGATCCAAACTCCAATCACACATGAGCCTGTTATTCAATTCTACTGTGACATATTGATGGCTTATCACATGGCAGGCACTTTGCCGCACAGGTGTGGGGGAAGGAGAGGGTAGGGAATATAACAGAGAAGAGTAAAGCACAGCCCCTGCTTTTGAGATGTTAGTGGGAGAAATGGACACATGTACATTCGACTAATACGAGGCAGGTAAGTCATTGTTGCAGTGCTGAGACAAACTTCAGGGTTGATTGATACCTGTGAAGTCTTCTTAGGAAGGTGTTTTGAGAATGGGTCTCAGGAGTCCATGTGAGGGGGAAGAAGGCAGATTAGATAAAGAGATTATCTTTTGTGCAAGGAGTAGCCCATAGTGGAAGGAAGGGATACACTGGAAAATAAAGTTGGAAAGGTGGGGAAAGACCATGTTCTATAGACTTTTGACTATCAGGCAGAAAGATTTGGACTTTGTTCTTTGTTTTGGGAATCAATATGCATTGGGAATATAAGCCCAGGCACTGACGCTGAAGATAATTTGAATCATGGCTCTTCCAGTGTATATGGGGTGACTTTCAGTCTCCTCATTGTGAAGATTTCAGAGGGTTGTGGGCGTACGTAGAATGCTCAGCACAACACCACAGCCCAGTACGCCCTTATTAAAAGGCAATCAAGATGCTATTATAACAGCTTAGGGAGAAATTATGAGGCTCTGGACAAGGACAGTGGAAAATAAAAGGAAGGAATGTGCACAATAGGGAAATTAACAGCCAGCCTATGGGGTGTGAGAAGTGAGAAAGGAGGAGTCAATACTGTCTCAAGGATTCAAGCCTGGGAAATGAGGAGTTTAGGGTGCCATTACCAACACAGATCATGGAAAAGGATCTCAGTTTTGGGTACAGTGAATCAAAAGTGGCCAGTACGTCCTTTAGGTTGGCCTGTTCCAGAGGAACTTCAAATGCAAAGGTCTAAATTTCAGCAGAATTTTTAGGATAGATGACTTTGATTAGAAGATCTTGTATGTAGATATAAGGTCCAGACTGAGAAGATGGTCGTGTAAGGATCTTTAAGAGCAAGAAAGTTCCTGGGGATTAGAGAAGGAACTAGGTAGATATCACGTACCAGAAATGGAATAAGAGGGGTTTTCAAAAGAACTAGTAAAAGGAGGAAGCTAGTTTGTAAGGCATTGTGTGTGCTTCATTTATAGAGAAGTTTAGAAGTGAAAGGAAAGTGAGAGCCTGAGAAAGGTTAAAACCAATCTGCACAAGGCAGGAGTGAGTTTTGGATGGAAATTATTGGAACAGTTTGTAGGAAATATCCACTGGAGAAAAGAGGAAGATGCATAAGAGTAAAGAGGCTATTGATGATTTAAGGAGAAGCAGGAAAGGCATTATGGTCTCAGGAGGGATGTGAGCTTTGGAGCAAACCAGGGCCACATCTTATATGGAATCCAGGGGCAAGGAAGAAAGGCTGTGTGTTAAGGCAAAGATAATTTTAGTTGGGTAGTTGGTAGAGTTTGGTTTGATGTACCTTTATCTTCTAGTAAACTGCAGATTTACCTTTAATAACTTAATGAACTTTCCTAACTTAAATACACACACACACACACACACACACACACACACAGTGTGATTTTGTCCCCTTAATTCTCTTGAAAGGCAGAGCAAGGGAACAGAAATAATCAGAAGAGTTGATCTGAAGTCAGAAGACCAGGCTAGTTACAACCTCATTAAATCTCAGTAATCTGACCTACACAAGGAGAATGCCCATCAAAAGAACACACAGGGGTTCAAATGAGATAATTTATATGTCTGGCCTTATAAAATTGATCTTTACTTTGCTAGAGCTTGTTATTTTGCTCATGACTTGAAGAAAGAACTGCACCTTAGACATGAGCAAGGTGGAAAATTTGTGCAGTGCTTTGTGCTATTGGCAGATAGTGTATGGTACAGAGGAAAGCAAGGCTATCTAGCAGTCAGTCCTTGTCACATGCTCAGAGAAATGTCCCACTCTAACACTGGGGAGACTTCGTGGACTTTCCACTAAGGCCAGCCCCTTTTCCCCAGCTTTTTCCACTGATGTCTCCAACATGGTTTGGAATGACTCAAGCTTTGGGACTCCTACCACTTCTCTTGTCATGCACGTTTGCCATTTCCCAGATTTCACCATTAGGGCATTTCCTGAAATTCAACCCAATGTGTTCTTTTTTTTTCTGATTTCAAAGAGGATTCTGTTTCAAACCTCAGCTGTCAAATGGGGAACCCAACTGTGAACAGTAGCGAATTTGACTGTAACATCAGAGTTTCCAATGGGAACCCGACTTTCCATCTTGAGGTCCAATTCCCCCCTTGATTCAGTATTTTAAGAATAATGCACAGGCTTCCAGACCTCACAGAGGTGCCACTGCTGGAGCCAATAGCAGCAGGACCCCAAATTTCCTTTGAGGTTGGCAGCCTGCAAGGACTGCCTGCCAAGAACCCCTTGGAATCTCATCACCTTTCCAAGACCCTGTTTTTAAGAAGATCAAAGTATTCTCCTCATACTGGTGAAAGCCAGAGGTCCAGGTCAAGGTGAATGAGTGTGGGACTCTGAAGGAAGTTGGCAGAACATCAAAGAAAGACTGGGTGGGGCCTGAGTCCTTTCTTTGAAAACTCATTTGTGTTATTTCTCATACTTTTTCAATCTGACACATGATTGAACTTGCCTCTCTGCTTCCATTCTAGTCTTTGAAACCCCTATTCAACTGTCCACTAGATCAGTCACCTGATGCTCGAATTCCTCAGGTGTTTCCATGTTCCAAAACCCCATGAGCATACATAGGTACTGATTTATACATATAGAGAATAAATACCCATGCCCACCCACACTTAACCAACCATTTTATCATAAGCTCTGAACTCACAATTTAGCTTTCTTTCCTTTTATTTTGAAAGTGCTTTGCTATAGTCCCCATAACACTGATACTTATTTGTGTGTCTCCCCCACAACTATATATGCCCTGAAGGATTCTAGGTAGTTTAGGTGCAAGCATTTTCCCCACATTTTCACTGCGTAACTAATTGGCTAAAAGGCAATTCTGCCAGGAGTTAGGGAGAAGGAAGAAGGGAAGGGGTTGTCTGTGGCTACAAAAGGGTAGCATGAGGGATCCTTCTGATGGAGGATAGCTGATGCTGAAACAAATAGCCCTGTTCTATATCTTAACTGTGGTGCTGGCCATACACATGTGAGAAGTTACACAGAACTAAATACACACAAGCACTGAAGATGGCGAAGAAACAGGGAGTTCCATACTTCCTGCCTGCATTTCTCAAACAAAGAAGGGCTGAAGCCAAAGGACTCTGAACTGCAAGACTCTGGGAGGGAAAGAGATGGAGTCCACTAAGAAGACAGCCTCATAGGTATGTGATTGTGAACTGGGGAAGATAAAAACAGACTGGGACATGGAGACATGGAGGGGAGGGAGCCCCCTCTGTGGAGAGACAAAGGTAAGAGAAAGAGTGGCTGGGGAATCTTAGAACAGTCTCTGGAGAAGAGACCTGGGATGGAGAGGGGTCCTATCATCCCATCTCTAACCACAGAGCTTTCAGAGAGAGATCCTATCTCTAACTGTGGAGTTTTCTTTGGGCTGGGTTCCCTGGTCCCAGAAATTCCCTCTGGGATAGATGGTGCACAAGGGACTCAGTTGGCATCAGAAGGAACTGCTTCCCTACTTGATCCCCTGCTAGGAAGTGCCCCGGCTTGCGGGATTACATTTCTGAAGGTACCATTAATGCACACAGAGTAAGATCTGGAAATGAGGCTCGGTGTGAGACATAGAACAAGACCCGCCTTGGCTGCACCATTGGCACAGTGAGATTGGACCCAAAAGAGTGATTTGCAATGCCTGGCTCGAGAAGGGACTGGGGGATCGCCATTTTTCTCCCTGCAACCACCAAGGTGGGGCCTCAGGGAGTGCCGCAGGACCCACAGTGGAGGTGAAACATGCCTACACCAAACCACACCCATCTGCACTGGGTAGCTGCTTTTACATTACTGGAGCCAGGATAGATGATACTGAAACAAATAGCCCTTCCCCAAGACCAGCACTGATGCATTGCCGTGATTAACTCTACATCAATTCTTTCTATATTCTCCCTTATGTCATTCTTATAGCTCCCCTCCTCTGGACTGGGTATTCTGGTTATGGGATTGCTTAAACAGGCATATTTAGTCTATTCTCTTGATGCATTTTCTACACCTCCGTCATTACCTTCCTTTCTCTCTCTCTCTGAAATAATCAGACTATACAGTTTCTCTGGGTAACATTATCTTCGTTTTTTTTTTTTTTGTTTTTTTTTTTGTCCTTTTCTTTCCCTCTCCTCACCTGCCATATCCTCCTTTTTCTCTTTCTGATTTAAGCCTTTTAGTCTCTCTGCCTGGTCAATGTTCAATTTCTCTGTCTTCACACCCTTGTCATTTCTTTGTATATTCTCTTCATTCAGCACTGCCTCCACCCTGCTCTTTACCTGTAGCTGGGACTTCTGGTTTTATGCTTTTAGACTGTACTTGTCTTTTGTTGTTTTTGTTGTATTTTTCTTTTGTTTGTCCGGGTTGTTTGCTTGTTAGTGGATTTGCCTGCTTCTGTCTGTTGTCCTTTCCATGGCTACCTCAAGAAACAAACAAAGTACACATGGTGGAGAGTCCCAAATATCACTGAGTAAGGAAATAAGATAACCACAGTCAAAACAAGAGACACCAAGGGACACCATTAATAGAACACTTCCTGAACAGACAGGCCCTCGACAGTCTATGAGCCTCCTTTAACGTAGCAGTCCTCATAGGTGCAGAGTGCATAACAAGCTTTTAAAACATATGAGAGACAAAGCCAGCCAAAATGACAAAATGGAAGAACTCACCTCAAAAGAAATTTCAGGAAGAAGTAACAGCTAAAGAATTGGTCAAAACAGGTATAAGCAACATAACTGACCAAGAATTTAGAACAATAGTCATAAAATTAATCACTGGGCTTGAAAAAGGCATAGAAGACACCAGAGACATGAAGGCTACAAAGCTATGGACCTTAAAAATCATCACGATGAATTAATAAGTGTTATAAATGAAGTACATAATAAAATGGAGGCAGCTACTGCACGGATTGA
>NC_043711.1:22799860-22825509 GCF_006229205.1 Suricata suricatta | reverse complement strand
AAAACAGGTATAAGCAACATAACTGACCAAGAATTTAGAACAATAGTCATAAAATTAATCACTGGGCTTGAAAAAGGCATAGAAGACACCAGAGACATGAAGGCTACAAAGCTATGGACCTTAAAAATCATCACGATGAATTAATAAGTGTTATAAATGAAGTACATAATAAAATGGAGGCAGCTACTGCACGGATTGAAGAGGTGAATTAGAAGACACAATTACAGACAAAGAGGAAGCTGAGAGAAAGAGAGATAAATTGATCCAGGAGCACAAAAGGAGAATTTGAAAACTGAGCAATGCAGTCAAATGGAACAAAATCTGTAGCATAGGAATTCCAGAAGAAGAAGAGAGTGAGAAAGGGGCTGAAAAGGTACTTGAACAAATTATAGCTGAGAACTTTCCCAATCTGGGGAAGGAAACAAACATTGAAATCCAAGAGGCACAGAGAACCTGCCAAGAGGTAACCTGATCTTCTGCATGATGTATCATGGTGAAAATGGTAAAATATAAGGATAAAGAGAGAATTCTGAAAGCAGCTAGGGATAAAAGGGCCCTAACATACAAAGGGAGACATATCATGGTGGTTGCAGTCCTATCTACTGAAATTTGGCAGGCCAGAAAGGAATAGCAAAAAATCTTCAATGTGATGAACAGAAAAAAATATGCAGCCAAGAATCCTTCACCCAGCAAGCCTGTCATTCAGAATAGAGAGAGAGAAATAAAGGTTTTCCCAACAAACAAAAATTGAAGGAATTCATCACCACTAAACCAGCCCCACAAGAAATCCTCTGGGAGACTCTATGAGGGAAACGTTGCAAGGAACACAAAGTACCAGAGACACCACTACAAGCATGAATCCTACAGAGAACACAATGACTCTAAACCCATATTCTTCAATAATAACACTGAATGTAAATGGCCTAAACGCTCCAATCAAAAGACACAGAGTATCAGATGGAGAAAAAAAACAAGATCCATCTATTTGCTGTCTACAAGAAATTCATTTTAGAGCTGAGGACACCTTCAGATTGAAAGTGAAGGGATGGAGAGATATCTATTATGCTACTGGAAGTCAAAAGAAAGCTGTAGTAGCCATAATTATATCGGACAAACTGGACTTTAAAGTAACAGATGAAGAAGGGCATTATATAATAATTACAGAGTCTATCCATCAGGAAAAGCTAACAATTAGAAATGTCTACTCACTGAACTCAGAAGCACCAAAATACAGAAAACAATCACAAACAGAAACAGTCTTACTGATAAGAATGTGCTAATTTCAGGGGACTTTAATACTCCACTTACAGCAATGGATACATCAACTAGACAGAAAATCACTAATGAAACAATGGAACCTGAACGACACACTGGACCAGATGGATCTGACAGAGCACTACAACCTGAGGTTAGGGAATTCACTTTCTTCTCAAGTGCACATGGGGCATTCTCTGAGATAGATCACATACTGGATCATCATGCAGCCCTCAATAAATATAAAAGAATTGAGATCATACCATGCATACTTTCAGATCACAATGCTACGAAACTTGAAATCAATCACAGGAAAAAGACTGGAAAACCTCCAAAAAAATGGAGGTTAAAGAACACCCTATTAAAGAACGAATGGGCCAATCAGGCAATTAGAGAAGAAATTTAAAAAATATATGGAAACAAATGCAAATGAAAATACAATCCAAACTCTTTGAGATGCAGCAAAGGCAGTTCTAAGAGGAAAATACATTGCAATCCAGGCCAACTTCAACACACTAGAAAAAGCGCAAATTAAAAATCTAACAGCGCACCTAAAGGATCTAGAAACAAAGCAGCAAGAACACCCCAAACCCAGCAGAAGAAGAGAAAGAATAAAGATCAGGGCAGAAATAAACAGAATAGTATCCAAAACAAAAAATAGTTGAACAGATCAAGGAAACCAATAGTTGGTTTTTTGAAAAAATAAACAAAATTGATAAACCTCAAGCCAGGCTTCTCAAAAAGAAAAGACAGCACACCCAAATAGACAAAATCATGAATGGATTTTTTACAACCCATCCCTCAGAAATACATGCAATTATCAGGGAATACTATGCAAACTTACATGCCAACAAACTGGACAACCTAGAAGAAATGGACAAATTCCTAAACACACACACACTACCAAAATTCAAATGGGAAGAGATAGAAAATCTGAACAGACCCATAACCAGTGAAGAAATTGAAACAGTTATCAAAAAATCTCCCAACGATTAAGAACCCTGGGCCAGATGGCTTCCCTGGGGAATTCTACTAGACATTTAAATCAGAGTTAATATCCATTCTTCTCAAGCGAGTCCAAAAAATAGAAATGGAAGGAAAACTTCCAGACTCATTCTGCAAAGACAGCATCACTTGGAGTCCCAAACCAGACAGAGACCCACCAAAAAAAGATAACTACAGGCCAATATCCTTGATGATGACAGATGCAAAAATCCTCAACAAGATACTAGCAAATCGAATTCAACAGCATATAGAAAGAATTATCCACCAGTATCAAGTGGGATTCATTCCTGGGTCATAGGGCTGGTTCAATATTCACAAATCAATCAATGTGATACATCACCTTAACAAAAGGAAAGATAAAAACCATATGATCCTGTCAATAGATGCAGAAAAAGCATTTGACAAAATATAGCATCCTTTCTTAATAAAAATCCTCGAGAAAGTCAGGATGGGGGGAACTTACCTGACCATCATAAAAGCCATTTGTGAAAAGCCCACAGCTAATATCATCCTCAATGGGGAAAAACAGAGCTTTCCTCCTGAGATCAGGAACACGACACGGGTGTCCACTCTCACCACTGTTGTTGAACATAGTGCTAGAAGTCCTAGCATCAGCAATCAGACAACAAGAGGAAATAAAAGGCATCAGAATCGGCCAAGGTGAAGTCAAACGTTCACTTTCTGCAGATGACATTATCCTCTACATGGAAAACCCGATAGACTCCACAAGAAGCCTACTAGAACTGATCCATGATTTCAGCAGAATCACAGGACACAAAACCAACAAACAGAAATCGATTGCATTTTTATACACCAATAATGAAGCAGCAGAAAGAGAAAAAAGAGAAACCAAGAAACTGATCCCATTCACAATTGCACAAACAACCATAAAATACCTAGCAATAAACCTAATCAAAGAAGTAAAAGATCTGTATGATGAAAATTATACAAAATTTTTGAAGGAAATTGAAGAAGGCCCAAAGAAATGGAAAAACATTCCATGCTCATGGATTGGAAGAATAAATACTGTTAAAATGTCACAAAGGAAATCTACACATTCAATACAATCGAAGTTAAAATTGCATCAGCATTCTTCTCAGAGCTAGAACAAGCAATCCTAAAATTTGTATGGAACCACAAAAGACCCTGAAATGTGAAAGTAATATTGAAGAAGAAAACCAAAATAGGAGGCCTCACAATCCCAGACTCTACTACAAAGCTGTCATCATCAATACAGTACAGTATTGGCACAAAAATAGACACATAGACCAGTAGAATAGAGAACTCAGAACTGGACCCACATATGTATGGCCAATTAATCTTTCACAAAGCAGGAAAGAGTATCCAAGGGAAAAAAGACAGCCCCTTTAAGAGATGCCAGGACACTGGACAGCAACATGCAGAAGAATGGAACTACACCACTTTCTTACGCCATACAAAGAAATTAACTCAAAATGGCTGAAGGACCTGAATGTGAGACAGGAAACCATCAAAACCCTGGAGGAGAAAGCAGGAAACAACTTCCTTGATGTCAACCACAGCAATTTCTTACTTGACACATCTCCAAAAGTTTGGGAATCAAGAGCAAAAATGAACTATTGGGACCTCATCAAGATAAAAAGCTTCTGCAAGGCAAAGGAAACAATCAAGAAAACTAATAGGCAACTGACAGAATGGGAAAAGATAGTTGCAAATGACATATCAGATAAAGAGCTAGTATCCAAAATCTCTAAGGAATGCACCAAACTCCACAGCCGAAAAACAAATAATCCAGTGAAGAAATGGGCAGAAGACATGAACAGACTCTCCTCCAAAGAGGACATCCAGCTGGCCAACAGGCACATGAAACGATGCTCAGTGTCACTGAGCATCAGGGTAATACAAATCAAAACCACACTGAGATACCACGTCACGCCGGTCAGAATGGCTAAAATGAACAAATCAGGAGACTCTAGATGCTGATGAGGATGTGGAGAAACAGGCACCCTCCTACACTGTTGGTGGGAATGTTAACTGGTACAGCCGCTCTGCAACAGGGTGGAGGTTCCTCAAAAAAATTAACAGTAGAACTCCCCTATGACCCAGCAATAGCACTGCTAGGGATTTACCCAAGGAATGCAGGAGTGCTGATGCATAGGGGCACATGTACCCCAATGTTCACAGCGGCACTTTCAACATAGCCAAATCATGTAAAGAGCCTAAATGTCCATCAACTGACGAATGGATCAAGAAGATGTGGTTTATCTATACAATGGAATACTACATGGCAATGAGAAAGAATGAAATCTGGCCATTCGTAGCAAGGTGGATTGAACTCGAGGGTGTATGCTACGTGAAATAAGTCAGGCAGAGAAGTACAGATACCATATGTTTTCACTCATATGTGGAACCAGAAAAACTTAACAGAGGACCATGGGGGAGGGGAAGTGGAAAAAGATAGTTGGGGAGGGAGGGAGGCAAACCATGAGAGACTCTTGAGTACTGAGAACAAACTGAGGGCTGATGGGGGTGGGGGAGAGGGGAAGGGGGTGATGGGCGTGGAGGAGGGCACTTGTTGGGATGAGCACTGGGTGTTATATGGAAACCAACTTGACAATAAACTATAAAAGAAAATAAATAACTATTAAAATTTTAAAAAATAAATTACACACAAGCCTACACAAATGAGTGCATGTAAAACTGGTGAAACCTGAATCATGTCAGTAGATTTTATCAATTTCCTGCTTCAGGTACAGTATTACAGTTGTGTAAGATATCACCAGTGGGGAAACTGGATAGATGCTATATGGGATCTCTTTGTATAATTTTTTACAACTGCACGTGAATCTGCAATTTTCTTACAATAAAAAGTTAAGCAACAACAACAGGCTATTCCTCACTTGTGCTCATGTCCTACTTAGTAGGATTAGGGGTTCCAGTCCGTGTGGGTGGTGTGAGATGTTAGAGCCTCCACCATCTGGGACATCACCAGCCACCCCATCAAGGAAAGGGAAAATAGCAAGTTACTCTGTGGCTCCTAAGGACTTCCACCTGGAAGTGACACAGTCATGTTTCACTGGCCAAAAACAGTCCTTTGGCCCTCCTAACCTCCAAGAAGTAGGGAAGCTTAGTCTTTGTCATATGTTTAGACAGGAGAATCAAAATATTGGTGACAGTACCAATGATCACAACTGTTTAAGATGATGTAAATGGTTAAAATATTCCTAAAATATTTTGCATTTACCTCATCACGATGTGACTAATAAGTGACTTCTGCTGAATGGTAAATACAGGGAAGCCTAACTATTAATACCACACCAGTCACTGTGAATAAAACTTTGTATTGGGCCTGAGTTTCATTTTTTAGAAAAAGTAGAAGCTTTCCAAAAAAGACAATGAGAATATTAAAATATATTTTAAATGCATCTGTATAACATGACTATTTCTCCTTGGCTTTTGCTTACTTCCAAATGCGTGTGAAAAACAACTGCCCTTTAAATTTTCATGGAAGTAGTGGTTGCAAATAACCTTTAGCTATTCAATCTGAAGGTACAAATGGCCAATTTAACGTGTGTCTCAGATGTACGTGAAAGTTTCTACATTTTGAGGGAGGCCATGTGGAGGGCTTCAGGAAGGGTGAGCATGAGGGGAACAGAATGACATATTTCAACAGACATAAGTGTGGGACAAATACCAGAAAGGCCAGGAATTTGCTAGGAAAAGAAGCATGGTAGTATCAATCAACAAATAATCAGATTGCTCTGGAAATGACCAACTGAACGGTGTTGTTTTAAAAAACTAAATCGTATATTTTGCTATTTGTAAATATAGCTAAGAATGGCCTTTAAATTATACTTTGTCAGAAGATACCTGTATTGATCAAAGTTGCTTAGGAACAGAGACAAAGGAAAACCTACCATTATGCAGCATTCATTCTATGCTGGTCACTGTCTATAGCAGCCACCGAAATTTAACCTGTCCAATGTCATTATCAGCACTCTATTTTGCAAATCCACAAAGAGTTAGAAAAGTGAAGTTATGTGTCTAGAGCTATGGATGGCACTCAGGACTGCCTGACTTAGTCATCAGCAGTTCTCTAGGGGCAGGACCATGAACAAGAGCTCCAGGATTGTGTTCAGCCTCCTTTCCCAGACTTTGTTCAATTGCTTCCTTCCATGACCCCTAAGCTTCAGCCAGAGGACACCTGTCACAGCTCCTCAAGCCAAACCTTCAAAGTCTGACCTCTGCGCTTTTGACAATGCTGTTCCTCCAACCCTTCCTGCCTTCTGTACCCCAATGCTTATTTATTCAGAGTCCTCACTCATGTGCTATCTCCTTCAAGTCTTCCTCCATTATTGCCTTAAAATATTATAAATACAAGGCAAGAAAGGAATGAATCAGTGAGTGAATGAATATGTGGACAAATAGTATCTTCCCATAAAAGCAATGCTCCATTCCTTCTTTGTTTCCATAGTGGTACCTCTCTACTGGAGGTGAGTAGCTGTTTCAGTTCAATTAAGAAGACATGGATTGAATTCTTCCTATTCAAAGCTCAGTGCCCAGAAGACTGGAAAAATACAACAGTGGGTGAGACTCAGTCTGGCCCCCACCTTCTAGGGGTTCACAATCCCACAAATAGCAGAAACTTTTTGTGAAATGAGCTTGGAGGCAACTTGACTGCCCTTGCCAAACTCTGAGCTCCTTTAAGGACGAAGTATATTTTCAGAGCAGGGGACTCCTTCATGCCTTTTCTAAGAGGAGTCTGACTCACATCCACATCCTTAATCAATGGCAAAGCCCAGTGCAGAATGACCCCATTCCCAGCCAAGTCAAGACCTGCCAGGCTCTGGGACGGATGGCCTCATCACCCAGGATTGCAAATAGCCTAGTGTGGCTTCAGTTGGTCCAAAGTGATAAGGTTAGAAAACCAAACAATATTGTCCTGAGTGTTCATAAAAATAAGCAGAAATTAGAGAAGCCTTAACATTCTTAAGAGTTATCATTTATTATTATAACCTTGCTCGTTTCAAAAGTGATCCCAGAACATTAAAAAAATTATAATGAAATAAGATGGCAACATAATACTACTATTTAAAATAAAATCATAGATTAATACCAGAAAGCTCCAGACTACTCCGTTTAATTTCATGTAGGGAGTCTTTGAAATTAGGTTAAGTGACTCCAGGCTTTTTATTTATAGAAGCAACTTGGATGTTGGTCTAAGAAGTGAGATACTCAGGTTTTCAAATAAACTCGAGTCACAGAGAATTGTAAATAATGTAGAACCATGTGGATGAAAACCTAATCTTTTAAAGCCTCTATCTAGTTGATAGGAAAAGCATTTCATATTAGATAAAACCTAATAAAAAGATTTAAAGACAGGATGTAAACATTACACTCACACACAACCAGTACCACTGTTCTGTATATTGATGGATAAAAGAAGGAAAAAGGAAAATGGGAAAGTTCCATTGCTATAATAATTTTCAAAAAGGAAAAGCAAATCCCCTTCCTTCCCCAAGAGGAACCACAGAAACGAAGCTCAGAGAACAGCTGGCCGGTGGGGAGTGTCCCTTTGTTTGGATTAGCAAAAGGCGCCCCCTCTGGGTGGATACAGAACACACGAGTTGGCATCAGAAGACACTTTATGCTAAGAAAAGGTACCACAGCCCCCAGGGGAATGCAGTCTCATCCATGTGCTGAACCTCAGCCCCCGTCCCCAGCTCCCCTGAACGACAAGTAATTTCACAACTGGCCCTGCCTGCCCAGCCGCACTTTGCATAAAATGCCTGGGTAAAGGCAGCAGGCTGGAGTCCTCCTTCTAGATTTTGAGATAAACCTCACTTCTGAGCTCACTTTTTTTTCCTGCAAAGTGAGAAGGTGATGCCCACGGGGACCTGCCCTATGCAGGAATCACATGAGCTCACCGGTGCCATTCATTGCGCAGAAATACAAGTATGCACCTCATTAAACAAGCCATGTCCCATTTACCTTTCAAAGAATACAATGCTTTCCCTTTTTACCTTCTAATGCATTCTTATTTGCTATTTTAAAGTGCATTCATTTTCACATTTACCTTCACTTATGTTTGTCTCTTCATGTACAAATAATAATAACCCCAAACACAGTAACGATTACCAGTGGCTGACGACTTCCCAGCGCACCAGGCATTATGCCAAGTACTTCCTATAACTTTAAGGTCTCATGTAGTCCACACAAGGTGGGAATGTCATTTCTTCCACGTAAAGACACGAGAACTGAGGTCAAAAGGTTAAATAACAACAACAACAACAACAACAGCACAAGCAGGGTTTATATCCATATCTCTATGTTTCAGAGCTTCCACTCCCAACCAGTAAGCTCTAGATGTGTTCACTTAGAAAACCTGGTAAGACATATGCGAAGAAGGAAATGGCAGTCCCCCCTGCTCTGTCACGTCACTGTTACCATACTGCTGTTCGTCTTCATGACACTGCTCTAACACTGGGTGGCTCCTCTCAGTTATGGAGTCAATAAAATAGACAGTGATTTTTTTTTTAAACAGTTGAGGATGTAACTATTAATAGCTAGCCACCAGTTTAGGAAGAAGCAAGAAAGACTAATATTGTCTGCATTGTAATTGCTTTCTCTTAGCCTCTGCTAGTGCCATTATTTTAATTCCTAACGTCATTCCTAGAATCATTTGTTCTTGTTAATAATTGCAGCAATAACCATTCAGAATCTCTGCAGCTTTGGCAAAGGCAGTCAAGGAAATATACACTGTATTTAATTGAGTCTCTATTAAGAGTAAGTAGAAGGTGCTTAATCATGTTCATAAGCCTGTAACTACTCTCCCTTGTCAGAGACTCCACTCGGGAGGCCTGTTGCTTCTTACGACTGACAGGCTACAAATCACACCCTAGACTGCCCTGCTGCTGCCTTTGAGAAATACCACCGGCAACTTGTACACACCATACCTCCAAATGCGGGGCTCTATTTATGGAGCCCATCATGTACAGTTCATCCTGACTTCAAGACACCTTCCCAAGGTCAAAGCATGGACATCTTTCTTTGATTCAGAATATCTGATTCCCGAGGTGTGAGCAACGCCAAGAGTTGCTGGTTTAAAACCCCAATCGCTCTTCCACTGTTTTGGTTTGGGGGTGGCCAAGGGAATTTTTGAGAGATTACTATGTGCCAGGCAGCGGAATGGACATTTAAGGATGACCTCTTTCGATGCGCAAGCTAATCTTCTGAAATAGTTAATACCCTCATTTTATAAATAAGGAAACACTCTTAGGGTGATTAAGGGCTCTATTTTTCCTAATCACACAAGAATGCTAGTAGCATATTTTTAACTACTAAGTGATACCACCTCCCAGGTTGGGCATTAGAACTAAGGTGAAAAGGATGGTGAAGTCCCTCTTCTATCACCCCTTTTCTCTTCACTGACCTTCTGGCTCCAATGAGTCCAAGAAGAGCACTCTCCAATAGTATTTTTCTCTCTCACACACACAAAAAAAGGTTCTAAAATTTGTATGGAACCACAAAAGACCCTAATCAGCCATAGCAATCTTGAAGAAGAGGAAGAAAGCGAGAGCCATTACTCTTCCTGACTTCAAACTATATTACAAGGTTATAGTAATCAAAACAGTATCGTATCGGCATAGAAATAGACACATGCATCAAAGGAACAGAAGAGCAATCCCAGAAATAAACGCATACATATATGATCAATGAATCTGTGACAACAAAGCCAAGAACATACAATGGGGAAAATAGTTTCTTCAATAAACGATATCAGGAAAACTAGACAGCCACATTCAAAAGAATGAAACTGGACCACTATATTATACCACACATAAAAATCAACTCAAGGTGGTATAAGACTTGAATGCAAGGCCTGATGTCTTAAAACTCTTAGAAAGAAACATAGGAGGTAACCTCTTTGGCATAAGTCTCAGGGATGATTTCTTGGATTTGACACCAAAAGCAAAGGCAACAAAAATCAAAATAAACAAATGGGCCTATAGCAAACTAAAAAGCTTCTGTACAGCAAAGGAAACAATCCACAAAATGAAAGGACAACCTATGGAATGGGAAAAAATTGCTAATTATATCTCTAAGGGTTAATATTCAAAATATATAAAGAACTTATACAACTCAATAGAAAAAAACTGACTAAAAAATGGGCAGAGATATGGAATTGATATTTTTACAAAGAAGACATACAAATGGCCAACAGGTATATGAAAACATGCTCAACATCATTAACCATCAGGGAAATGCAAATCAAAAGCACAATGAGATATAACCTCACACCTGTAGGAATGGATACTGACAAAAAGACAAGAAAAAACAAGTAGTGGTGAAGATGTGGAGAAAAGCAAATCCTCGTGCACCTTCGGTGGGAACGTAAATTGGCACAGTCACTGTGAAAAACAGTATGGAGTCTCCTCAAAAAATTAAAACTAGAATTACCATATGATCCAGTGATTCCACTTGGGGCATTTATGCAAAGGAAATGAAATTACTATCTCAAAAAGATCAATAGCTCTATATTTATTGCAGCATTATTTACAATAAAATAGACATGGAAACAACCTAAGTGTTAATGGATAAGTGGATAAAGAAAATGTGATATAGATGTCATATATATATATCACACAGATATATATGTGATCATATGTATAATATCACACACATATGTATGTGATATATATATGTGGATATAGAAAATGTGGATATATATATACACACACACATACACAGTGAGAGAGAAGAGAATATTATTCAGCCATAAAAAGAAGGAAATCCTGCCATTTATGACATGGATGGAGCTAGAGAGTGTTATCTAAGTGAAATAAAGCAGACAGAGAAAGACAAATGCTATATGATATCACCTATATGTAGAATTTAAAAAACAATTAAATCTATAGATTTAGAGAATAGGTTGGTGGTTCCCAGAGGCAGGGTGGGGGTGGGCAAAATGGATGAAGGCAAAAGATACAAACTTCCAGTTATAAAATAAATAAGTCCTGTATTTGCTTCCCCTTCTTCTAGAGTTATAGGCAATTAAAACAATACCAGAGATCAGATGTGACTCTACGAGGGAAAAGTGGCCCCTGGCACCATCTTTCCACCCTGATGCATCAAGGTAAGCTTGTATTGCGTCCTTGCTTGAGCTAGTCTCAAAGGGAATGACGGAGGAGGGGGGAGTGGGGGAGGGTTGATCATGCTTGCCTGGTGTCACTGTCCTCCCAGAAGCAGGCAGCACTTGGGTCCTTGTGGGAAATCCACACGCTCACGATTCCCGCTGCACAGTGGACGTCATCCTCACTTTGTCTCCACTGGTGTGGGATAGCTGAGGAAATGATACACTTGTCATCCTTACTTTCAAGGGGAAAAAAGTCTCTATTACAAGGCTATCTATAGTTTTCCAATGTTTTCTCAAAGAAGGAAAAAGAGGACGTGGTGAAAGACACAGCTGCCTGTGGAACTGCTGAGTAAATTTTGGCTAGTTTAGCGCAGTCATGAAGCTCCAAAAATGTATTTTTTCCTGGTCCAAGGGAGAAGGAAACAGCTCCACCACTCCGCTAGAGATGTGCTGGACTTGACAGACCAAGAGGAAACCCACTTCTGCGGCATTGCTCTAAAGTGTTTCCATAAGCCCACATTTCTGGGTGGTTACAAGTAATTTGCTTCAACTTAATTTCTTTCATTCAAATTTATGGAAAAAATGCCTGTCATAGGCAATGGAAAATAATTAAGACATTAGCCTTAGTGTTGGATGTTGAGACAGCAAAGACCCATTAACTTACATGTCAATGCTGAATTCCAAAATTGTCGAATTTGCTGAACCCAATGAGCGCCTCTCCTAGCCCACTCTGTAAGCTCCACACCCTTCCGTCCTGGCCTTCCTCTTCTGCAGCGCTCTGCTGCTATCTCTTGAGTGAATTGACTTTGCCAATTCTGAGGATCCTCCTCAGTAATCTATTCAATATGTGCACTCCCTTTGGAAGAAATACAGTAGTCTGTGTGCGTTTCCTATCTGCTCCTAATTTCCTATACTGTGAATTATGTCATCTAGTTTTTGTGCCGTTGCCAGTGGGAAAAGGCTGTCTAGAGCAATCTGGTCAGACCACCTCATAGCCCGAGAAACACCAATTAGATCACCGCAGAGTTGTATCACGCCCAAGAAGACCAACCCCACTTTCCTCCAGGGTGCTGTGCTGTTTGAACAGAGAGCCCTAGAAACACTCTTGGATAAGTCATTTGACCCACAGTGCTTCTTCCAAAATCTCATGCTCTGGTGGGTCAGGTGTGTACATGTCTTACAAAAGTAATGGAAATGTGCCGAGATAGTAAATCTAGGAAGAGATCTATTCAGATGATAGAGGGTGGATTTTGATCCAGGAGGTAAAGTGTTGTTGTTGCTTTATTTTTAGTATTTACTTATTTAAAGTATAATTAACATACACTTTATATTAGTTTCAGGTGTACAATGTAATGATTCGGCAGAAAGTAAAGGTTTTGGATTTTCACACTTCTGAATTTAATCAGAGCAGCTGTAGAAGTGGAAAAACCTTGTGGCTTACAGACTCAATAGGTAAGGGGCAATGTAATGTCCACAACTACACAATCAGTGAAGAGTAAAAGCACCTTCACATCAAATGACATGGATAATTGTTTCCGTTATTGAGTTTGAAGCCCATGGGCAAAGCACATACTTTGAAGCTTTTGAGAACTATTTTAACCAATCTTTCCCCCTGCAGAATCTAGTTAAGGGGAGAGAAGATTAATCTCCAAGACTCCCTCTGAACCTAAGAGCCCCGAAAGTCACATACACTATCGGTCATGTCATCCAGAAAAGTGAGAGACTCTTTCCCAAACCTCACCAAATGCTTTTCCCTAAATACAACCATATTTTTTTTTCAATATCTTGTGATTCCATCCAGAAGCATAAAAATACTCTACATATCTCTGCTTTACTGTACAGAGATAATCCATTATGTATTTTCAACTAACAGGAATGTATTCAACACAACATTTTTGACTTTTCTCTTTTTTCATTTAATAACATATCTATTTTTTTATTCATTTTGCTAGACCGAGAGCATGAGTCAGGGAGGGACAGAGAGAGAGAGGGAGGGAATCCCAAGCAGGCTCTGCACTGTCAGCGTGGAGCCAGATATGGGGCTTAATCACATGAACCATAAGATTACGCCCAGAGTGGAAATTAAGAGCCTGACGCTCAACTGACTAAGTCACCCAGCCCCCCCCCCATTTAATAACATATCTTAAATATCTTTTTAAAAGAGCACACAATTATTTTCATTGTTTTTTAAAAACTATCACATTCTATGTGACTATACTTCCATTAAATATTAAAAATTGAATCATTTTGAAAGTATCACATGCGCGTGGCTGGAGTGCACAGATTACAGAAGGACATACGAGGAGAACGAATATGTTTCTCTATTTCTCCAACTCCCTGAATTCCAATCCTCAGATCAAATACTTTTAATCCTTATAGCCATTTCTTCTTCATAATTCTTAATTATACAATAACATAACTATCCCTTGATGTTTCAACCTTGGATGTTTTCTCTTGAATTCCTGAAAAGTCAAACACTTGTCTTTTGGACACCAACCTTATTCCACAAAGCTACTTATCCCTTTCTTTGATAAGCTCCAATAAACCTCTCTTGGATATCACCTGGATTTCCATTTGACTGCATAGTATGAGATGGGATGAGATCTGATCATAATGAAATGAGATCTGGCCAAACAAAGAAAACACTGAGCTTGACCTGCAGTTGGCTGGATGATAATATGAGTAATGCAGAATAATAATAATCACAATAATATCAAAAACATTTAATATCATGAAAAGAAAATCTTGGTCCCTGCTTATGGGAGGCAGAATGATGGTCCCCCACAAAATGTCCACATCCTAATCCCCAGGACCTGTTGCTATGTTACCATACATGGCAAAAAGGACTTTGCAGACATGATTAAGGTTATGGACCCTGAGATAGGAAAATTATCCTGGATTTTCCAAGGGGACTCAATCTAATAACATGAGTCCTTGTTAAGTGGCAAACTTTCCCCCGCTTTAGGCAGGGAACTGAGGCAAGGAGTAGCCTTCCTGTTGCTGGCACTGAAATGGGAGGCAGGAGGCCACTAGCCAACAAATTTGGAAGTCTCTAGAGAATTAGGATGGCTCTCAATTTATACCTAGCAATAGTTTGGACAATTTCCAGGAAATGAATTCTGCCAACAGCCCTAATAAGCAATAGATTCTTCCCTAGAGGCTCCAGAAAGTAAGGTAGCACTGCCAATCCCCTAACACCAGCCCGATGAGACCCATCCCAGACTTCTGACCTACAGACTGTGAGATCATAAGACTTGTGTTGTTTTAAGCCCATAAGTATGTGATAATTTATTAAAACTGCAAGAGAAAACTAATATATCATTCTATGTTGCTTACAGTCCAGAGGGGGAATAAGAAAGCAAATTGGCAGTGACAATACAGCAGGGAATCTTAGAGGATGCAAGTGATTGGGCCCTGGCTTCACACTTGAAAGCAGCATCAAATCTAAATTTGACTTAGTTGCTAAGTGACAATACATATGGATATAGTTGCTGTTTTATAAGTACCTCTGCCTGGTTTAAATCGATTTTCAAGTGTATACAATTTTGTTACCTTTTCAAAAAGGTTGATTTGTTTATTTTGAGAGAGAGAGAGAGAGAGAGAGAGAGACAGACAGACAGACAGACAGGGGGTGGGTGTGTAGGGTGAAAGACTCCCAAGCAAGCTCCAAGCTCAGTGAGAAGCCCAACATGCGGCTTGATCCCACGAACTGTAAGATCATGACCTGAGCAGAAATCGAAAGTCCGACTGAGCCACCCAGGCACCCCATTTTTTTTTAGTTAACTTTTGAAAGCATTTCATCATGATTTATTTATTTTTTTTAATGCTTTTCATTTATTTTTGAGAGACAGAGAGAGACAGCTGGAGCAGGGGAGGGTCAGAGAGAGAGGGAGATACAGAATCTGAAACAGGCTCCAGGCTCTGAGCTAGCTGTCAGCACAGAGCCCGATGCGGGGCTCGAACCCACAAACCATGAGATCTGACCTGAGCCGAAGCCGGATGCTTAACTGACTGAGCCACCCAGGCACCCCTCATCATGATTTAATACATTGCAGATCTTCAAAGAACGTGATCTGATCCTTTCTCCTGACCTCTTGGTGTCCAGGGGGAAGGCATGCCTCCTACCTACTGAAGTGACTGGGAACATAGTTCGCTGAAAGATGCGGGGCGGAGCAGAGCTGGGTGGAAGCAGGATGGTGTGTTCCGCTAGGAGGGAAGGACGGGGGAAGCCCACCAGTGAAGACAGACATCATGGGCACCCAGGACCAGAGAGGAGACCACTGTTTCTGGGGCACTGACAGGGCAAGTGTCTTAGATGATGCCGGAGATGCAGGCAGGGCCCGTTGGTGTAGGTCCTTAGGGGCTGTGCTTGGTGCTTGGACTTACCCCCCCAGGGCAGTGGGGAGCCATGAAAGGTTGAAGCAGGGAGGGGAGGTTTAACAGGAGCCACACACTGCATCCTCTCTGGAATCACTCCCTGGTTGTAAATGGATGTTGCCACTGGCTGCTCCTTCCTTCTCCGTATCTTGCCTCTCTTCTGGGAAATGCCCTTCTTGTATTTTTCCCCACATTTTATGATGTTTTATTTTTTACATTTTTAAACAGAAAAGTAGGGCTTGAGATAATGAACACCCACAAACCCATTTCCTACATTTAGCAATGCTACCATTTTGCCATTTGAGTCATCTACTTTCTTTTCTTGATATTGAAGTGAATTACAAACATGGAGACATCTTGTCCTACAAAAGTTCAGCATGAATCCTGAAGAAGTGCATTGCTCTACATAACCTCACATCAGTGTCTTACCTAACATGACTGACAATGGTCCTATTATCATTTAAGTCCAGTCTATGTTCCCATTTCCCTCAATGTCCCCAGATACCTCTTACAGCTGGTTTACTGTCCAAGATTCGACCAAAGTCATGCATCTTATTAGATTACTATTTCTCTGGAGTCCCTTTGAATCAGAAGAGGCCCTCATCAGCACCCTTATTTTTCCAAGAAATTTCAACTTGTTAAAGAGATCAGGCCACTTATCCTGTAGAATGTCCCACTTTCTGCATTTAATTGGTTCTTCATTGTGTTGATAAACTTGTTGCCTCCTTCTTATTTCCTCTAACCGGGTTTTAGGATCCTTTAACACTTTTGCCCTGAGTATTTCCTTAGTTATGCTAGGTACCTCCACTGCCTTCAGTTAGAAATCCATTATGTCTGGCGCCCCCACCACAACACGTGGTCTGATCAATCTCTAATGAAGGCAATGCCAGTGCCGGTTTTTCCACTTCTGAGCTGCAAGTGTCTGTAGAATAATACATTAGTAACATGTGTATCCATTCTTGATTTTTATTTGAATAGGATTACTTGATGGGGGTTGCAAAATGGTCATATGCTTTTTGATCTGGAGGCAGACTAAACCATGGGAGTGATCAAATTCTTTGGTCCAGACGACCAGCTTATATGGAAAACCTCTCATGGCCCCCATTTTCCTTTCTTATAGTTTTGCCTCTCTAGGTGCTGTCTGGAAGGGGAACATTCCAAGTTGTCAGGCCTCATGTCCCTCCCTGCAGCCCAATCACACGCACACACACACCTAACCAACAACTGAGGCTGCCTTTCAATCACTGACAGAACTGCAGCCAGACAGCCAAGTTCCAAGAGCAGAAGCTGTAAGAGGCAGAGGCGGCAGGAAGCATGGGGCCCCCACGGGGCCTCCTCTCACGTGCGTGGCCCTGTCACAGGAGTAGTCAATTGCCCATCTCCTGTTTGTTTTATGGGGATCACCCAGCCAAGGAGGGATCGGGGATAAGAGAGTCATTCAGGCCTAAGTTTACAGCACGTAAGGAGGTCCTCACTGGAGACCCCAGAGGCTTCTCATAACAACGAGAAATATTTCCAGTGAAATGCAAAGGAAGTTGAACTGACAGATGGTTCTTCTTCTCTTAATGGAGTTCTCGCCCAGTCAGTGTCTCTGCCTTCTCTCTGTGACACAGGTGCTTGGCAGAGCTGCCCAGCACTTTTCTTGTGAATGGGGAGTCTGTTAATTAAATACCACTGTGCTTCCGGGAGACATCTTCTAGGCAATTATTGATTCTGATTCAACCTTGTGGAAAGGTTCCCCCACATTCTTAGGAGACCTCTCTGAGATGGTAACCTTTCCCCCAGTCTTTTTTTTTTTTTGCTTTTATAATTTTTTTAACCTTCTTTTACATTTGGAAATTATATGATCCTCTAATAAAACCAAAATGAAAATAATTGGGTTCCTCAGTGGATTCAAGTATTTGTTCATTTCCAAAGGTGGAGATATTTTATCATTTTAGCTGGTTCTATCCCCTCTGCAAATTTAGATTGTACACCTATTGGCTGTTATTTCCTCCAGTTCCTCAACCACTAAACAGTTACAAATATAGGGATGCAGCTCAGGGGGCTTTCATGTGGCTCTTTTCTCTGGAAAAACCACTGGCTTGGCATCCACTGGCTTAGCATGTTGGTCTAATATTCAGTCTGCTAAAGTAACATTGTGGTTTAGCAAAGGGAAGGGGAAAAACACAGGGGAAGTGGAATGCCACACTATGGTGTAGAAGACTTGCTTTGAAAAACATTAAAGATGCATCAAGGTTCAGGAGGTCTTTGATTTCAGAACCAATGAAGGGGGTCAGACAGTTCACAAACCCCTGGACATGATAAAGGCTATTTTGTGGGTCTTTGACTTGTGCGTTTCCCTGGGAAGAAGGGGCATGACTTTCTCGAGCCCCTCAGAGGGGTTCATGATCCAAGAGATGAGTGTGATTTTCAGTGCTCCAGAAGACACAAGAAAACAACAGAAAGGAACTGAAGAACAGAACAAACCTTACTGTGTGACCTCCTCAGATGACAGCCCTGGTGTTGCCCGCAGTCTGGGAGAAATGAACATTACCCCCTCTCACTCTCCGAGTCCTCCTGAGGATGGCCTCCCTCCCTCTAACCCCGGCCCTCCTCTACTGGTGTAAAATCCCCACTCCCCTCCACCGACACCATCCTTTCCCCAGTACCTCTGTTTAATGAGACTTTCTACTAAACACAGATTATGTCTTTTCGGCTAAAACTGTCTTAGAAATGGTGATAATGGTCCAGATTATCAGATCATAAAATCCTGCAGGGTAAGTCATGCTAGGATGCGGGGCACAGTCAGGGCTATGGGAAGACCGTTCTAGAACATCATCATCCTGCCCAGAAACTACCTTGGGTGGGGGTGCAAGTCAGATCTGTCAGGGGGCAGGTGAGGGGAAGGGGACAGCACAGAGCAATGAAGCCCCCTATTCCCAAAGGGTAGCCCACCTAGACCTTTGCCATCATACCTAATACAACCTGCAGGAGACTATAAAAATAGTTCTTAGGCACAGGACATATTCTCTCAATGTTTTTAATACACAAGGATCTGAAAAAAACATGAAGACATCCTAGGTCACTCTCAACCTCCAGAAAGCCTTAGACCTAAGATAAGGATTCACTCATCCATTTAAATATTGGGCACCTATGATGCCAGGCACTGGAGATACATTGTGGGCAGAGCACCTGTGGATCACTGCCCTCCCAGAACCCACAGAGGTGTTTTAGAAGTAATGCCAAACGTCAAGCCCTCAGCACAATGTAGGCTTTCAATAAATAGTCCTTATTAATGTTGTCCATTTCTGGAATAAGCATAGGCTGGCTCTTTACTTTGAACAAATAGCAAATAGGTCAACATTACTTCTTTTATAAGAAATAATTAAATAAATTGATATTTAATTGCTTGTATCTACTTTTAAAATGAGAATCATCAGAGAACTACAAAGAATTGTTTTCACTGTTGTTATAATGAAATATTTAACAGGCTAATTTCCATCCTCTGAATGCTTAGACAGATACATGAGTGTGTAGTCAACTACACACATGCACACTCACACACACATAAAACAACAGGAAAAAAGGAAAGAGAGACACCCACATATCTTTTTCATAAGTAATATTAACAACGGAGTCTAGTTTCTTGTGTTTTTTTTGGTTGTGTTTTTGTGTTTTTGTTTTGTTTTTCTTGTCTTAGAAAATGTTCCAATTACTTGAAGAACTTGACAATTACTATACTCAAATAAAATAATTAAGGAATTTTTATTTGCTGTTGTTTGTAGTACTGGGGCTGCTTAATTAATGCCTACCTTTAAAATAAGACTGTCATTTTGAAAAATGGATGGAAAAGGTTTTTGAGAGTGTTATTCTCAGCAATTTATCTTTCTCTTTGGAAGTAGCCAGTTCAATAATAAACCCGATCTGAAATGTGTTGTCTGCACTTGGTGAAAACACTTTGGGGGGTCACGGATTTCACAGCTTTCTAATCTCTACAAACCACAAGATCTTTCCCAGCCCAGTGTGATAAATCAAATTAATGTCTGTAATTACAGACCAGGAAAATGGGAGACAATTGGTTCAGAATGAGCTGGCCCCTTTGCAAATCACGACCCTTTTATTTATTGTATATATCATGCTTGCCTCTTAGGCGGTTTTATTTGAGGTGTCTGTAATTAATGATATGGTTCATTAGTTGGAGAACAGCTCATGCATCTCAGTAACACAGTAGTTCACAGCGTCGTGGGATTTAACTGATTCCACATGGCCCCAAGTATTTTCCTAATAAGGTCCTAGTGGGAATATTTTGATGTGCACAGAGCAAATGACATATTTCCAACCAAGAGCACATAGTGATGGTATGGTATGCCGACCGGTGTTATTTTTGGCTGATACATAATTAATATCACAAGCTGCTTCTACTAGGCTTTTTCCCCCTTTGACTTCTATCAGACTCAGGCTATAGCATTTTAGGCTATTGATTAGAATGTTTTTGTGCTTGAGTTACTGAGGGTAAACTGAACACCTGCATTGGTGTGAGGGGTTTTAGTCTTTTTCCTTTGTATTAAATCCAGCCCAGACAGCAGGGAAAAGCCTAGCCCTGCCCCTTGCTGTGAGACATCCGCTTTGCTCAGCGGATCCCAGCTCTGGCTCCCCAGGGCAGTCACCTGCAGGGCACTCCAAAAACACCCCGTCGCCAAGAGCTTAATTTAATTGGTTTAGGGTAGGGCCCAGGCATCAGTATTTTTTAAATCTCTCCCTGTGTTAAGTAAGAGTCTCTGATGTATCTTGACCCTGAAGCCAACTTTTAGTTTTAGGTTTTTAATTTTTAAAGTATTTATTTTGAGAGTGAGAGCAAGAGCACGCAAGGGAGGGCAGAAAAGAGAGGGAGACAGAGAATCCCAAGTAGGCTCCGCACTGCCAGCACAGAGACGAAGGAGGAGCTTGAGCTCAAGGCTGTGAGATCATGACCTGAACCAAAATCAGGAGTCAGATGCTTAACCAAGTGAGCCACGCAGGTGCTCCAGTGAAGCCATCATTTTAAAACCTTAGGTGGGTAGAGGCTTCGTAGCTTCCCGCTATATTCACCTGGCATGCAAGCCTCTTGTGCCCTGGAGGCTGAACAGCGCAGCCCCTGACCTTGCCTTCTACCCCATCCTGCTACCCTGGCTGTACTTTTTGTGTTGCTACTTCAGTCACAGAATTCTAGTCTGCCTCAGGGCTCCACTCATGCTGCTCCCCCTGTTTCCTGTGCCTTCCATCCTCCCTTTGCCAGACCTGTTCATTGTTTGGGTCCCAGCCTAAATATCACCTGGCAAGGACAACCTTGCCTCCCACCATACAGCCCGTGCCTACAATTCTCTTTGCAGCCTGTGACTCTCCTCCTCGGCATTTGGCACCACTTGTACTCATGGTTGGTTTGTGACGCTTTGTGTAACATCATCTCTCCTCCCAGAGCATAGTCTCTGCAGGGCCAGGGACCTCGCCTGGGTGGCTCCCTGCTGCACACTCTCCTATCAGTGCACCATGTGACAAAGAGGAGACACAGCACCGAGGCACTGACGGAACACATGGATGCCCAGGCAAGGGCGATGCAACATCATTCAGTGATGCAGAGCCAGAGAAATGGAACCCACGCTGTGGAAAAACATACGGACTTAGCATGAATAGTGAGGACGTGGCTTACATGGTGACTCATTTATAAATGCCCTGCTTTTCTCCAGTAAGATTTACTCTCAGAAAGCTGAATGGAAGGGAAGCTGGAATCGTTTACAAAATCAACTGGATTTTAACTTGAGTTTTAAGAAATTTTAATATAGTTGTTAGAATGTCAGCATTTCAACTATGAGAAATAGAAAAATGAAAGTTTGTGAGAATGTGTTTTTGCTGTATTTATCTCTCAGAACTCCCCCTCCCAAGTCATAAAACATGTAAAATTAATTCAGAGCATCTACTTGAGTGCTTAGTTGTATCTCTCAATGATATTTATAAGCCTTTTAATTTCATCCTTAATGGTCCTCCATCCTACAAAGGGAATATAATGATAAAGCAATTGATGATAGGAACAAAGGATTAATTTAATACAAAAATAAAATCTAACTCTGAGGTTTAGTTACTTCCCTGGGAATATGTGTTTGTTTATTTGTTTGTAATAAGGAACACTTGCACTTCTTACAGTAAGATGTGATAGCTGTCCCCTTCATCTGAATTCTGGAGAAGGCGGCCTAATTTTTCAGGAAGAGGTACAGATGAGGAGGGAAGAAACCTACATTCTGGTCTTGGATCTGCCAGTGAACACCTCTGTGGCCCTGGCCCAGTGCTTTTTGTCCCGAGTGACTGTCAAATCCATACCTGCATCATGTTTGGTTTTATTGTTTGAGATAGTCTTTCTTGAGAAAATACGAAATCTCAGTTCCTCTGTTTCTAGTAACCATCAAAAATGAACCAGCAATAGGGTGAGGAGAAGGAGGAAGTTGCCCTAGAACCCGGAAATCTCAAAGTGTTAGGTTTAGCCCTTGATTGGGATGAACTTGAGTTTTTTGTCGGCTCAGACTATCTGGGAAAATTCCTTCAATGTTACTTGATAGCAGAACGCCTTCAAGAGTGAGACCCACATTTCTTTTCTGTCCCCAGTGAGTGTTAAGTTCAAACTTAACATTTCCCACATTACAGGCAGTCCATTTGAGTGTCGCGCTTTACCCACATGCTTTGGCTGGATCTTCGAAAATTTTGGAAAAATAAAATGACTGACTCCAAGTTATCTCAAATATGACCCTTATTATTACATCTATTTAGATAACTTTCTTGATCTTCACAAAGAAGTGTGAAAATCCAGAGATGTGATTACTCTTCTAATTTATACTTGGGCAACCAAGATCTCAACTTAATGGTCACATCTGCAGGAAGGCCACCTTCTCCAAAGTTCTGCTTTAACTCCTCACCAATGATTCTCCTTTCCAGACCCTTACTTTTCCTCAGGCATAAATCTCTATATGTGTATCTGTTGCTTTCTTTCCTTAATTTTTCATTCATATCCCTTCTAGACCTGCATTGTCCAATAAAGTAGCCACCAGCCACATGTGGCTATTGAGCACTTGAAATGTGGCTGGTCCAAATTGGGAGAAGCAGTAAATCCAATGCAGATTTCAAAGAGTTAGTAGCAAAATATACCTAATTAAAATGTTCTTATATTGATTACATATTGAAAAGGTAATATTTTGAATATACTAGGTAATTCATCTAGTTCTTTTTACTTTCTTAATGTTACTATTAGATAATTTTAAATGACAGATGAGATTAGCATCTGTGGCCTGCTGAGTTAGAAGGCATGTTCTTGGGTTCCAGGCCCAAGTCTTGTGCACCCCAGTCTTACCCATCAGTTCTCACACACTGTACCCCAGTTCCAAGTTCAGGATATGATATACATTTGATGGTCCTCCACCTCCAAAACAAAAACACTACTGATGAAATGAACGAAGCAATGACCACATCAAAAAGCTTTGTAGAAATTTCCATATGGATCTAAATCTACAAGATGTAAGCCGTTAACTAAAAACAGTTCATTACAAATTTTAAAAAGTTTATTTTAGAGTTTTCTTGGGACTGATCACCATAAGTCTCAGACCTTTCCATGGCATCTGAGAACATCCATGGTGATGCTCAAAAACACATACAGAAAAGAAAGAGCTTCTAGGTACCTCATGTACTTTTCTACATGTTTCTGAGAGTAGCCAAAAGAGACTGAGGAAGTTAAGGCTTTTGCTGTAGACAGACTATGGTTTTGGAATATTGAGAGGTTATTACTGGGTGAGTATCATAAACTACTAGCCAGGAGATCTAATTCTTTTACCGTTTATCCCTCTGGCTTGAGATTTTGACCAGCCACTGACTCTTGGTGTTCCTGGTTTCTTCCTCCATAAAAAGGACACAACAATATTTGAGCTGTGTCCTTTAGGGGATGGTTGTAAAGCTCCCTAGTGAAGTGATGAGCAGTATAAGGCTGTTTGGAAATAAGCAGCATTCATAATACAGTAATGACAAAGTAAAGAAAATAAAAGTGCCTCATTCTGAGGCATCTGGGTGGCTCAACTGGTTGAACATCTAACTTTGGCTCAGATCATGATCTCATGGCTTGTGAGTTTGAGCCCCACATTGGGCTCTGTGCTTACAGTAAGAAGCCTGGGGCCTGCTCTAGATTTTGTGTGCTCTCTCTGCCCCTCCCCCATTCACATTCTGTCTTTCTCTCTCTCTCTCAAAAATAAACATTAAAAAATATTTTAAGTGCCACATTTTGTCAATAGGAACTCAAAAGATCTTTGCATTCACAGAGGATATTCAGAAACTTTTTCTCAGGGATAAAAACAAATTATTTCTTTTTGTAAAATTTAATTTAATTTAAATAGAGAGAAAGAGAGAGAGAATGAATCTTAAGCAGGCTCTATGCACAGTTCAGAGCCTGAAGTAGGGCTTGATCCCATGACCTTGAGATCATGACCTCAGCTGAAATCAAGAATCAGACACTCAACCAACTGAGCCATTCTTTAGGGGAATCACACTCACTGCAATCTTCTCCTAAATTTCCAAGAAAATGTCTTTGAAATTAATAAAGAAAAAGTCAAGAGTACTCCCAGACAACTGTGATGGACACTGGCTGGGAAGAGTAAGCTGGTGCGGATGTAGATCAAACTGAGGAATCATTCATTCCATCCTCTTCACCAAAACAACCAAGCCACCGGGAAGCCACTTCAGAGACTTGACTACTCGGTTCTCTACCTTCAGTCCATTAAATATATTTTAAATGTAATCCAGCAAAGTGTAACAAATAAGATTGTTTATTGTCTTGATGTTTGTTCTTTATGATTCATTTTAGACACACCGACAATGTAAGATTGTGAGGAAGTATTGGGTATAATTTTAAGTACCCAGATTTTTCAAATAAAATTGCAAACATAAACGTATGCTTTGCCTACATACACATGTTAAATTTGGCAATAGATCCTGTTTCCAAGATCTCAAACATGTGTGGCATTTTTTCTAGTCCCAAAGGCAAATAAAAAATCAAGGAGAGGGGATAAATATATATAAATCTTCCAATCATGCAGATATTTTTTTGGCTTAAATTACTGTTTATTAATGAGGATCTAATGCCTAGGTCTCCATGAAAGAAAAAAGATTAATTTATATTTTGAAGAAATTATTGTCACTCACTGCCAGGTATCTGTATAGTCCCTCGTCTGATCTGAATACTCTGGTAAGAGTAGGAATTATTGAGGCGGCAAGATGGCAGAGAAATAGGGAGTTCCATACTTCCCACCTGCATCTCTCAAACAAATAAGAGATGAAGCCAAAGGACTCTGAGCCACAAGAGTCTGGAATGAAAAGAGATGCAGTCCACTAAAAAGACAGCCTCATAAGGCTACCTCAAGAAACAAACCAAAGTACACATAGTGGAGAATCCCAAATATCACTATGAGTAGGGAAATAAAATAACCAAAGTCACAACAAGAGAGATCAAGGGACACCATTAAAAAAACACTTCCTGAACAGACAGGCCCTCGACAGTCTATGAGCCTCCTTTAATATAGCAGTACTCTCAGGTGCAGAGCACATAGCAAGTTTTTAAAACATATGAGAGAGAGAAAGCTAGCCAAAATGACAAAACAGAAGAACTCTCCTCAAAAGAAATTCCAGGAAGATGTGACAGCTAAAGAATTGGTGAAAACAGGTATAAGCAACATAACTGACCAAGAATTTAGAACAATAGTCATAAAATTAATCACTGGGCTTGAAAAAGGCATAGAAGACACCAGAGACATGAAGGCTACAAAGCTATGGACCTTAAAAATCATCACGATGAATTAATAAGTGTTATAAATGAAGTACATAATAAAATGGAGGCAGCTACTGCACGGATTGA
>NC_043711.1:22769097-22799760 GCF_006229205.1 Suricata suricatta | reverse complement strand
AAGATGAAGTCAAACGTTCACTTTCTGCAGATGACATTATCCTCTACATGGAAAACCCGATAGACTCCACAAGAAGCCTACTAGAACTGATCCATGATTTCAGCAGAATCACAGGACACAAAACCAACAAACAGAAATCGATTGCATTTTTATACACCAATAATGAAACAGCAGAAAGAGAAAAAAGAGAAACCAAGAAACTGATCCCATTCACAATTGCACAACCAACCATAAAATACCTAGCAATAAACCTAATCAAAGAAGTAAAAGATCTGTATGATGAAAACTATACAAAACTTCTGAAGGAAATTGAAGAAGGCGCAAAGAAATGGAAAAACATTCTATGCTCATGGATCGGAAAAATATACATTTTAAAAATGTCAATACCACCCAAAGCAATCTGCATATTCAATACAATCCCATTCAAAACTGCACTAGCATTCTTTTCGGAGCTAGAATAAACAATCCTAAAATTTGTATGGAACCACAAAAGACCCCGAATATCCAAAGTAACATTGAAAAAGCAATCCAAAATGGGAGGCCTCACAATCCCAGACTTTAGCCTCTACTACAAAGCTGTCATCATCAAGATAGTACAGTATTGGCACAAAAATAGACACATAGACCAGTAGAATAGAGAACCCAGAACTGGACCCACAAATGTATGGCCAATTAATCTTTGACAAAGCAGGAAAGAGTATCCAAGGGAAAAAAAGACAGCCCCTTTAAGAGGTGGTGCCAGGAGAACTGGACGGCAACATGCAGAAGAATGAAACTACACCACTTTCTTACACCATACAAAGAAATTAACTCAAAATGGATGAATGTGAGATCGGAAACCATCAAAACTCTAGAGGAGAAAGCAGGAAACAACTTCCTTGACCTCAACCGCAGCAATCTCTTACTTGAATCCTCTCCAAAGGCTTGGGATTCAAGAGCAAAAATGAACTATTGGGACCTCATCAAGATAAAAGCTTCTGCACTGCAAAGGAAAAAAAAATCAAGAAAACTTATAAGCAACTGACAGAATGGGAAAAGATAGTTGCAAATGACATATCAGATAAAGGGCTAGTATCCAAAATCTCTAAGGAAGCACCAAACTCCACAGCCGAAAAACAAATAATCCAGTGAAGAAATGGTCAGAAGACATGAACAGACACTTCTCAAAGAGGACATCCAGCTGGCCAACAGACACATGAAATGATGCTCAGCATCACTAACCATCAGGGAAATACAAATCAAAACCACACTGAGATACCACGTCACGCCAGTCAGAGTGGCTAAAATGAACAAATCAGGAGACTCTAGATGCTGGTGAGGATGTGGAGAAACAGGCACCCTCCTACATTGGTGGGAATGTAAACTGGTGCAGTCACTCTGGAACAGTGTGGAGGTTCCTCAAAAAATTAACAATAGAACTCCCCTATCGCCCAGCAAAACAGTACTAGGAATTTACCTAAGGGATACAGAAGTGCTGACGCATAGGGGCATATGTACCCCAATGTTCATAGCAGTACTTTCAACAATAGCCAAATGTCCATTAACTGACAGAAGGATCAAGATGTGGTTTATATATATGATAAAATAGTACATGGCAATGGGAAAGAATGAAATCTGGCCATTTGTAGCAATGTAGCTGGAACTCGAGAAGGACCAATACCGTATGTTTTCACTCATATGTGGAACCAGAAAAACTAACAGAGGACCATGGGGGAGGGTTGGGGAAAAATACTTAAGGAGAGGGAGGGAGGCAAACCATAAGAGACTCCTAAGTACTGAGAACAAACAGAGGGTTGATGGGGGTAGGGAAGAAGGGAAGGGGTGATGGGCATGGAGGAGGGCACTTTTTGGGATGAGCACTGGGTGTTATATGGAAATGAACTTGACAATGAAGTATAAAAGAATAATAAGAGGAATTATTTTTCCTAAGGTCTATGCCTTGCTTAGTAATGTAATCTGGACATTTGTCCTTCATGGATTTCTGATGTTTTGGTTGATTTGTTGGCTCTGCTGGAATTTCACCTAGAGTTCTTGAGTAATTTGCAAAGTTATCTTTGTCAACTGATAATGTTAGAGTAACACTAATATTATGTTCAAGTATCCTAACATTCATCTGAGGCAACTAAAACATTTAACTATAACTCTTTCGAGAGTTTAAGATTTTGTGTCAACCTTTGTCTTCAGCAAAGGTCTTTAAGACAACCAAAATGCATTTGATATAATTGATATAACTCACAGGATTCACTTCAAATCAGATGAGCAAGTACTGGATTGATCTTGGAGGTTCTCAAAATCTTGGTGGTAAAGAGATGACAACAAATATTTTACAATCCAAACACTGTGGCTTACAAGTGGGCTGTTGACAATATGCTATTGACAAATACAACGGGAATGAATGTTTGGGTTCTGATTTTTAGTCCTTTATTTCTACACTTGCCTTGCTCTTTATATAAATGTAAGTTATGGCTTCATAAGTATTTATTCCATGGATAGATATAAATAATGGACGGCTCCTCCTCAGAGTTGGTATTCTGCCCTAGTACAACACTGACCTAACACTAGAGATGTACTGTTTTCTAGTCACATCTTGAACAAGTGGCAAGTTGGCCTTGGTCCTCCCCATCTGGGAAGAAGTGAGCGTACCTGAATCTGTTTTATTCTTCTAGGCAGCTGGCTCAACCACTGGTTCTCATGTAATGTTTATTTTCCAGATTTGAAATCTAGATTACCTCTTACTCATCTTTTGCACAGTAAAGAAGGTCATTTTCTCACATCCCCCCAGGTTTTGTGATGTCTCTAGGCCTGGACCTGAGTGATGCCTTCTATTTCAGGTTCCCCTTTGTCTTATTTCCTGATAATTCCAGGGCTGCTTCTTAGGCATTGTTAATAACGATTAACTGCCAGGGTCCCTTGTGTCATTTTTGATCCATTGGTCCTAGCTGAGTCTCTCATTAATTCTGGATTCTCTTTTTAGAGAACAGTGTTGCCTCCATTGTCCCTTTGGGTATGGCTTTATAAACCTGTGAGAAAGCTACTTTTCTCTTAACCTTTATTTTGGAGGCGTTCTTTTTGGGTGATGGTAATCCTATGATGAATATCTTCCTTTTGCTGAAGGAAGCTGGCTTCTGGGCATGTGCCATTTGTCTCTGTTTCAAGGTCTCACACCCCTTTGCGGTAATCTTTTCCAACTGAATTGGCAGTGTTCTTATCGTCAATGAAAACAATAAAGATTAATCGTTGGTCCCTTCATGGTCTTTGGTAGATCATTAATCAACTGAGCTTCTGCATTGTGTAGCATCCTTGGACCCGACCTACCTATTTCCATGGGACAGATCAATCATTACTGCTTAGTGAGTACACTCACTCTTCCCCAGTGACGTGACTCACATGGAGCCATCTGCTCTGGGCCTGACTCTAATCTGAACGATTTATTTCATATGAACTTTCCTTGCTATCTGATGTAGAAACAGCGTGCTCTAGGAATGAATCAATGAGACACCCTCTGTAGTGTCTGGCACATGCTGATCTCATCTGGATTTGAATTTGGGTACGTATCATCTATGGCTAGGCCTTAAGTCTTCCTAATTTTTAGACCAATTCTATTATTTCCAGTCACAAGAATAAAAAGGGCTCCTATTGAAGGAGGGCTTGTGACTTGCACCTTTTATATGTATACATGTTACAGTCACCTCTTTGTTTATGCTTCACAACACTGTCAGGTGTGTATACCACTCCCATTTTGCAGATGAGGAAGTGAAAGTAATGAAGAGGTAGAGTGATTTGCTCAAGATCACAGAATTAGCAGTGCTATGTTTGGGTGTTGTTGACACAACAGCATTTCACAAAGCATTTGCACCTGACCCTAGACCTTGTGTAGATTAACCTATGTGATTAAGGTGGCCATATTGTTCGCCGACATTCCTGACCTTCTGTCCTCTGCTCTTTCTGAAACTCACAGAAATGGGTCTTTATTCTCCCCTGTCTTGAGGGCTATCACCCTTCTCAGCTGAAGTTACTAACTCAGCCGACCCTGAGCCATCTATTCACCAAATCTTACCCATTGCATAGGCCCGAGAACTTGTGCACAACTGTTTCTCAGGACTCCAGGTTTTATAAAATGTAACGAGCTTCAAGGCTGTCAGGTCCAGTCATTCATATACAATCAACATTTGAAACGGGCACCAGCCTACGAGTGCCAAAAAGTCTAGAAGATGCTTGTGTGGGTTGCTTTAACCCTTTTCCACTAATAAAAATTTTCATCTGTGATCAGTTTAGTATTGTAATATTTTTCCTTCCTCTTTTCAAAGTAAAACTGGTAATAAAAAGCAGAAATGTCATCTGGACAATAAACTCTACCTAGTCTTCAAAATCACCCAGTAAGTTAAGGAAACAGTTAATGTATTAAACAGAGTGTAGGAAGTGGACATAAATTAACTAAGCTTCTGTATTTTGTTTTAACTTTAAAGGATACTATGAAGACTGTAGGCACCCAGGAAAGAAAATAGCCTGGCAAGGTCCATTCCCCTTCCCCAGCCCCCAGACACCCTGCGTTCCAGGGGAACTTAATTAAAGTCTCTTGTGTTACTCTCACATTTGTCACCTCCATCTTGACTCTGTTGAACGAAGTTCTGCCCCAGTGATGGGTCAAGGCATGAGCAGGCATAAATTAAGTGGTAAGCCAGCAGCTCCTTGGTCCAGGCAAGCCTTTCACCCCTGGGGATCCCAAAGTGTACCCTGTGCCTCTCTTCCCCCTGGGGCAAGAGCCAAAGCCCCACTGTGAGGAAAAGCAGAGCATGAGAAGCGATGTGCAAATTTGGGAGCCCATGGCTCATGGCCACTTCCAATGGGTGGCCACGGGGATGTGTGTAGGAGGAGAGAGATGTCCTTCCTGATGTCTTTTGAAAGTCTGGGACATCACTGAGTGGGAAGACAAAATTATCCTCCCTTGTGTAAGAGTCTCAGATATCCTGAACCTCCTTTAGAACTGGCTGGGCCCCATTCTACAGAGGCTTGTTTGTTTTTCATTTAATATTGACTTTATTTCACAGATAAGACGTATTCATTGTTGAAGTATTAGAAAACTCAAATAAGCACAAATTAAGTTCATAAATACTACCTAGTGTCCTGCCGTCCCTTCCATTCCACCTGGATAACTTCTGTCAGCATTTTGCTGACTGCCTATCACGTTGTTTTGCTTTAAAGTGAGGTGGGGACCAAGGAGGGGATGCATACACTCCCACACTCATCACACACCAATGGGATCAAATGTTTTAGACACTTTTCCTCTTTATAGAGCTTGAAACATACTTCCATTTCAACTGTTATGATTTGCTCCTAATTTCTGTGAAAATGAAATTGGGATGAGCAAGCTTTCCCTTAACATTTATGGGTCTGCAGCCAGGTTCATCCAAGAGAGCAACAGAAGGCTGACACAGCATGTGTCTAAATATTTTAAAGCGGTTAAATGAGAATTGTTTTGTCCTCTGATCTTAGGAAGCATGACTCTGGACTTTGGATCGTGTCCAAATTTAGACCCCTCCATTCCTTGACTTCCATGCTGGAACACAGCAACGCAGAGTGAACTGGCCCTGGTCCCACTTCCGGCCCCAGCTGACCCTGCACACTAAGGGCACTCTCACACTCCTGCGGGTCACTGCCTGCTGTCTAAACTGTCCTATGTCTACAATGGACATACAATGCAAAGAACCAACCACTAGGCTCAGGGGCAGGCATAACACTGACCCAGGCTGCCCTCAAGCAATGGACCTGGGAGCTCAGGACCCTTTCTAGGACCTGTGTACCTGGCATGTGGTCTAGAGGGAGGGGGGCAGGGCAGGCCATCCCATTGGTTTGAGGCTTTTTCACCATGAAAGAAAGGGCAAGACTTTTGCTTTAAAGTGAGGTGGGGACCAAGGGGGGGTGACCTTGGTCCCCACCTCACTTTAAAGCAAAAGAGGAGGACCAGAGGAGGCCGCTAACATCAAGGGCCTGTGTCAGGGTGGCACCTGTAATTAGCATCCTGGTGCACTATCTGTTGTTTCCACAGGTGAAAAAAGCATGGGCCGTATCAAAGTTATGACCACTTTAAGGCATTACTGTTGATGTTTTTGAAACATTTTTTTCAGTATGTCCATCATTAGATAGGAAAACATGTCCTGAACATTCCCCCGATAGCTAGCAATCTTGAGAAATTCATTCTAATAGTTTGTGGATTCTTTTGCATTCTATACCTGGATATTTATTTTATCTGGAAATTAAATTAGCATTTTTTTCTTTCACTCATCGTACATTTGAATTATTTATCTTGTGTCTTTGTGCCAACCCTGATGTGTAGGACCAACAGAACAGAGTGGTACTAATCGGTCTTGCTATCTCTTTTCCCATCACATAAGAAAACTCTGAACATTTTGTCATTGATGCCAAATTATCTTCTATGCCTTTTGCAGAGACTGGGCTGCAATCTTCCTTCCTAGAATGTCCTTGTTGGGTTTTAATATCAAATTATTCTGGTCTCATAAAATGAGTTAGGAAGTACACCCTCTCTGTTCTCTGCAACAGTTTGCATCCCTTTTTTCCATCTTTCTGGGCATCATTCTGATGATCAGATTGGGCTTTTCTTCCATTTCACTTTTCAGTTGTGTCCAACATGCTGGGAAACTATTCATTTCAGTTCATCTGTGGTTCATTTTAGTTTGCATTGATTTTATTTCATAACTTCCTGTTGTCTCACTGATATAATGTTTTGAAAAGAAGCTCCTTGAGAATTCCATTATCTAAGTTCTGTGGATTTATTTCTATTATATGTTATGTCTCTTGGTTTTTTTATTCTATTGCCCTGTCTCCTTTCCTAGGAAGCAGAATCAGATTAAGTCACAAGACCAACCCAGATTCATGATGTAGAAAACCAGACTTCTCTGCTTGATGGGAGGGGGAGCAGCCACATTACAAAGGACAAGGATCAGATCAGCAAAGGTATAATCCATCTATATTTTGATGGATTTATTCCTAATTGGGAATTTATCTTGTATTTAATTCCCACTCATCTCAACACTAGTTTACATTTCCCTACCATCCACTCTCATATTACCACTTATCCCTCCTTTGTAACACTTATCACTCTTAAAAATTTTAGATTTACATGGGTTTCACTGGTTCAGAGGCATCGTCAGCACTACCTTAAAATATTTTTTTGAAGGTTTATTCATTTTTCAGAGACAGAGAGAGACAGAGCGTGAGCATGAAAGGGGCAGAAAGAGGGGGGAGACACAGAATCTGAAGCAGGCTCCAGGCTCTGAGCTGTCAGCACAGAGTCTGATGTGGGGTTAGAACTCATGGTCATGAGATAATAACCTGAGATGAAGTCAAGATGCTTAACCGACTGAGCCACCCAGGCACCCCAAGCACCACCTTTTCTATTAATAGCATTTTCAATAACAAGGTAGAAGAAGGCAGCACTTGGACTTGTCTACTGCATACCCTCTTCTCAGTCAGTGCATGGTGTGTGTGAGGTGCACAGTAAATATCAGTGGAGTGAAAAATAAAAATCAATGTATACCTACAATGTGACAAAGTTACCACCACATATTCCCATTTTTCAGAAGACAAAACTGAGGCCCAGGGAGATTACAGAACCCATCAATGATAGTTCTGCAATCTGTCTGATTATAAAATCAGGACTGTGGCTATTGTACACCCTGCTGCCATGACAGACTTCATGGGTTATTTGGTAACATGAACATGGGGTATTTAGTAACAAGAAAACCCTGCAGTCCAGAGCAGGCTTTTCATACTAGGCTCTTTTGTGGATTGGAATTGGATCTTTCTGAAAGATTCGGGCCACTACTGGACTGCCAACCATTACCCACACCATTTAAATGCTCCATTTTGTTTTCAGTAGGTACTACCAGCTGAGAGATACACCTGATTTATTACCTTTATAGCACAGAGGGCAGAAAATGGTCAATTTGTCATCTCTTTCTCTCTCTCTTTTTTTTTTTTAACTCACGAATGATTGCATGTGGCAGAAGGCAGTTTACATTCAGAAATTTCCCTTTCACACCTGCCAGGTCAGTTTCTCAGGGTCATTAATCCCTACCAAACCACAGCAGCACAAGGATGGCTGCTCATTCAGTCTGTTCTCAGTATAAAGTCAGTGGGGACAAGGTGAAGATGGTCACAGTGTGGCCCGGTCGGCCAGTCAGAAGGCTAGAGAACAGCTGGCCAGCCCAGGCTTGATCCTCAAGAGCCCTGTGGTAGAAAGTGACCTTGACTGCAATATCCTTTCACTAAGGTTTGTCTTTGGAGGAGTTGTGATCATGTCTTTTACTAGCTGGGATTTGCAGAAAGTTATTGAACCTCTCTGAGCCTCCATTTTATCATCTGTAACATGGGAATGGATGATACCTAATCCATCAACCTCTGAGGGTTAATTATAGAATCATAAAATATTAAAGCTCTTGGTCAAAATGAGTGTTGTTTTATCCTGAGCAGCATCACTTCCCTCTTCTCAGAAACAGTGCCCCACGTCACCTTTGGGGGAACATTATTCCTTGACACACGGGCTGTGGGAGTTGGATTGGGTTATATGCATGGCTCCTGGGTTAGGATATAGGATTCAGGCCTGGCCAACCAGGAAATTCCATCACCCTGACCACACTCCAAAGTGACTGCTGAACAGACAGGTAAAGACCAAATACAGTGAGAGTGAATCCTGGACTTGAACCCAGAAGAATGCATGTGGTGAGCTGCTGTCTCACCTCATGCCATCACATGGGACCTGGACATGAAACCAGCAGAGAAGACATAATCTGAAGATGGATCACAGAAGTCCTGTTGATATTTTAGTTCCTGGATTCAGCCACACCTGAGGGCTGTAACTGGACTTTTCTATTAGCTAAGACATCAACATACATTTTCAGGTAAGTAGTGCTGGTAGAACTTTTTTAAAGGAAAAAAAAAGTGGACCTTCATATCAGTACCCCATTTCACAGAGGAGGAAACCAAGGTTCAGAGATGAGAAGTAGCAACATGTATCCGGGCACTTGGTGAAATGTGAACTTCCTGCATAAAAATGGCCTTTGTCATTGCCAGGCCCTCTTCTCTTCTCTGCACCTGCCCGCACTCTGTTCACCCTGTTTTGCTTCCCTTCTCTCTTGGTCCCACTTAATTCAGTCCACCTGATCTTCTAAGAACAGCTCAAGTTATTTTCTCCTAAGATGCCCTTGTGGACCTTGCCTCGTGATGTGTCTCACATTGGTTAGCCACAAATGCACAGCTTTCTCTCTGACCTGTTCCTCTTTCGAAGTCTAGGTGTCTTAAGAAATCTGGCCAAGTTGCTCAGACACATTAAAGGGATTGGAACACTATAATTGATGGTTCCTGATGTTCAAATTGGGCACCTTTTCCTGCTGATGGATTGAAATGTATTGGTCACCAATGTTAAAATGCTTTTTAGCAAAGAGAGTTGATTAAGAGTTAATTTGTGAAAAACACAAAATCTTAGTACAATAGGGAATGTGTATTGAATCTGGCCTTTTACGCAGTATCTTCATGCTATTTTCCCTTCCTGTTGCCAGAGAAAGAGATGGTTGGACCCCATCTTGCCATTTTTGATGAGCAATTCTATGGAACTTCGAAGTATCCTGCCATTTCTGCACTTTAAAAAATATTAATGGCAAAAATAAGATGAAGGCAAACTGAACTATAAAAAGAAACTCTAAAACAATAGGAAGAAATAAAGCTAACCTCTGACTTTGGGATGAAGACGGCTTTCCTCAGCATAGTGGTGGACAAAGGCAGACACCACAAAGAAGCATGAAGTTATAAAGAGATATGTATATATACTTGGTACATAAATAAAACTACTATAGGCAGAAGTAACTGACCATGATAAACATATGTGATAGATGAATGGTATAATTTTTCCAGCAACAAGTTCATTAACCAAAAGAAAGTAAACAAAGACTTGAAAAGGAAATTTACAGAAAAGTGGGGGGAACTACTGATGGCTAATCCCCATAGTTAAAACACGTTCATCTTCACGTGGGCGCCAATAAGCCAACTAGAAAAACAATTTGTAGTCATTTCCTTGTCTCTAAAATTGAGAAAAATGTGTTAAAATGATATCTTGTGTGGTTGGAATGCAAAGGATGAGTGCCCAAATATGTTCCTGGTATAGGCTGTGAAGGGTAATTGAACAGTAAATATCAAGATCAGAAATGGACACCCATTCTCTGTGATCCTGCAATCCTATAGGAATTTACCCTGAGAGAATAATCAGAAAAGATTCCTGCATAAAAAAAATTTTTTTAATCTCAACCCTTTATTATACTGCAACATTGAAAATGACTTACAAGTCCACTGGCTGCACACTGGTTAAGTAAATTATGATAAGTGGTCCATCCACATGATTAACAAGGGTCATGAAATGGATCTATATTCATTGATTTAGAAAGTTATTCCAAGTATACTGATGAGTGAAAAAAGGAAAGTCACAAAAATCTATAGGATGTCAAATTTCTTCAAAAAGCGATTCTGTTAAATACTTGGAGAATCATAGAAACATATATAACAAGGTGATGATATTGTTTGATCTTTAGACTGCAAGATCATGGGTGATTTTTTGCTTTTGCTTTCCTGTGATTTTCAAATTTCTGTAATAAACATGTTACTTTAAAAATTACAAGTATTTTTTTGGGGTGCCCAGGTGGCTTAGTCCATTGAGCCTCTGACTCTTGATTTTGGCTTAAGTCATGATCCCAGGGTCTTGGGATCGTGCCCTCTCTTGGGCTCCATGCTGCATATGTAGCTTGCTTGAGATTCTCTCTCTCCCCCTCAATCCCTCTTCTCCCACTCTCTAAATAAATAAGCATAGTAGTAAGTAAATAAACAAATACAAGTACTTTTTAAATGTAAGCTGCATGCCTTCACATTTATTTCCACCAATGCATCTGATGCCTGTGTCTGATAGACCACATCCAATAAGGATTTATATGCCATCGGGCCTGCAACACATGGTGGCATATGGACCACTTGGGCCTCCTCTTTTTACCGGGACTGGTATTTGGTGGCACAAAGAGAGATTTGCTACCTACTCCATCCATCCACCAACTGGGTACAGGCACCACAAACACTGTCCTTTCCCAAATGGAAGAAGGTATGGCTTTGAAGAGCGGAGCCTTTAATCAGACAAAACATCTCACTTTGCCCTAGTCATTAAATTGACTTCAGAGACAAAGGCCCAAGGCCTTCCATCTGTTCAGTTTGTATAAAGACAGTCAAATGGTGCTGAACACCGGGGATACCGAGTGTTTATATTAGAAGTAATGAACTGAAAGCAGAGCATCTAATCCTTTCCCTAGCCAGGAGGTACTTCCAACATTTTAAAAGTCTTTTTTAAAGAGTAATAGAACTTTATAAGCATATTGGTCCTTTCATCTCCCAGAAAGTATACGCAAGGCATAATTCAGACCTTTACATTAGATCATATTAAGCCTAATTTGGTTCTTCAGCTCAACAAAGAGCCTGGGGGTCTTTAGGAAGTTGTAAGAGTCATAGAAGTTAAAGAACCCGACTTTTTAAACAAACACGCATCTTGCCCGTATGGTAATGAACGTGTTGAATGTACCGCCTGGGAGGTCTTGCCAACAGACTGAAGGGGGTGGGTAATTCCGGCAACAAAGGAGGGGGGTGGAGAGCACACCCAGCTGGCTTCTCCCACTGGATTTCCCTTTTAGTAGGAGACCTCATCTTCCCCCTTTTAATTTTCTAGGCAGTGGTCATGCCGAGGCTGTTTTGGGCGAGCCAAGAGTATACGGCATCTCCGGGCCCCCAGATTCCGAAGTGGCTTGCTGTGGGGCCCTGACATTTGATGCTCAGACCAGGGTGACTTGCACAATCTGGCATTCCAGCCACATCTGAGGTCTCAGATGATAGCCATGATCTGATTTTTTAAAAGAAAAATGTGATGGCATAAACCTCACCAACAGGTACATCTGCACTTGGGGCAGAGGCTCTGGTGAAGGAGCACAGGCTCCCGAGACAGGCCTGTGTTCAAGTTCTAGCACTCTCATGACCTCTCTGTGTGTCGAGATGACTAGTCGTTCAACCTCTCCGAGACTCAACTTCCTACTTTCTGAGGGAAGAGGCCTGGTGAGACTTGCCCAGCCTCCCTCACAGAGCAGGAAGAGATGAGCTCATAAATGCGGAAACATCTGTGAACTGCAAAAAAGCTGTATGTCACGACCATAATGCCAAGTTTTGCTGTTTTGCCAGCTTCTGATGCGGCCAAGTGACACGTGTTGGAGACTGAAGGACAACGGACAGTGAGCCACAGAGATGCTCAGAGCCGAGCCCGGGAGCCTGCGGTGTCTCTGGGCACCCTGTAAGCCTAATTCCACCTGCTGATGGAGTCATCACTCCCCCAAGCAGCAAGCTCCCAAGACTAAGCGCCTATGTAATGACCTAAAGTTTTGTTACAACGACTATCGCTCAAGTGCGCAAAAGCTGGCTGCTCCTCCTCCGGGACGGGGAAATCTTTCCAGAGAGCTGCTGTTGGCTAATGGGATCATCTGAAGGGGCCTTGGCCAGCAGCCACCCTCATCCACCTCCCCTCTCTAGGCTGACTCTGCATCTATTAGCATGAAAAATGGGGAAGTGACTGGGCTTATATCACCCATAAGGTAGCTTAGCTGAATCGTGATCCTTTGTCTAGCGTGCACATTCCCGAGGCCAAGGGAAGGCTGCCGTTCTCTTTTCCAGTGAGGTCATCCTCCTTGTCTGCGGCTTTGACCTAGCTAACCAGGGACCTCACCACAGGCTGCGTGTTTGCAGAGAAACGAGCCTTTCATCCAGGAGTGACAGGCCAACTTCGGGTTTCCTTCCCTTTCCTCCATCCGGTTCCCTTGGGCTATGGGATCAACGCCTCGCTGGGCTGAGAAGACCCTTAAGCCCCAAACAAAGGCACCTCTCTCAGCCCTGAAATGTTCTTCCCCAGGCCGGCCGGGGAACACATTTTCCTTTACAGTTCATTTTGAAGATTTGTTTTTCATGTGTTCATGACTCTCAGAAAACACAAGATTTGATCAAAAGGGATGGAAGCTGTATAACGTCTGGTGGCACTGTATTCAGAAACCCAAGTGCGCCTCAAACAGATCAGCTCATGACATTGGGATCCTGGAAAGCTCCATGCTGATCTCACTGTTCCAGGTCCCAAGTTGGACGGGAGATTTATTATCCTCCTACTGTGTGCCAAGCTATGCTGATGTCACTGGAAACTTCACTATCATCCTCTTCAGTAAGTCCTCTCAGACCACTTTTGAGATGAGAAACCTGAAGCCCAGAGAAGTGAAGCAGCTTGCCTCAGGATACACAGCAAGAAAGCCAAAGCCAGATGGGTATGCCCACACTCTGCACTGTTCTCAAATGTCACTGGGCTGTTATTCACTTAGTTCACACCCATTCAATGTGAATGCCAGGCACACTTCTACATCTTGAACAAGAGACCGGGTTCCTGCAGAATGAACAAACCAAGGACGTTGGTTTGTGATATTGGTAGGGACTTTAAACCCTTGCAAGGAAGTGATTTGATAGAAAAGAATGGAGGGCTGGAGCAGCACCTTCCACTGGAGCTGTCAATGCTGCTGTTCTGAGAGAAAACATAGACCCCAGACGGAAAAGTGAGAAGTCAGCCATGCCACCTTCTTGAGAAAACACTCAGCGGGTGCAGAGCTCAGAGGATGGGGCAGAGGTGGAAAGAAGGTCTGAGGGACACCAGGCCATAGAGAGCAGGGCTGAGTGGGAAGAAATGTACTTGGAAAGGCAAGCAGAGGCCCTAATTATGGGCTTGTGGTTGGCAATTGAGTGTTTGCATTTTATCCTGAGTGGGAATAAAACCATCTCAGTGTTTTTGGTAGGGGACTTATCGAATGTTCTAAAGAGATCACCCTAATCTCTGTAAGGATAATGGCTCTAGGCAGACAAAAGGGGGATGGGAAGACCAGGAGGGGATTTGGCAAACACCAGTGGCTGAAGATTTTATATCTCATTTAATTAATTTCACATCTGTGAACTGCTTTTCCTCCAAACATACAGCTAAATATTCTCTATTCTGGTGTGGGGCTTGAAATTAATATCCACTACTTCACTGAACACGTAGTGCATTGGAAAATGCTAACATCCTCCCTGGTTATGGGTAGTCAGTGTTGGAGCCAGGCAGGGAGGGGATGATGTCATTGTGTTGATGTAACTGGGACTCCTGGCAAAATCAAATGGGATCTGAGGGTTAGATGATGGGTTGTGTCCTTCACAACTTCCTGATCTTGAGGGTTTTATTGTGGTTATCCAAAGAACATGCTTAATGGGTGAGGGAGCGGGAGAGAGAGAGGGAGAGAGAGAATCCTAAACAGGCTCCATGTCCAGTGCAGAGCCCAACAACGGGGCTCGATCATGACCTGAGCCAAAATCAGCAGTGACTTAACTGACACTGTAGGGTGACAGGCCCTCAGATAGGCAACTTACTCTCCAATGGCTCAGGGAGAGAGTTCTTTGTACCCTACTTGTAGCTCTTCTGTAACTTGAGATTGTTTTAAAACTTCTTCAAAGTAAGGAAAAACAGGGGCGTGGCTCAGTTGGTTGACTATCTGGCTCTTGATTTTGGCTCAGGTCATGATCCCAAGGTCATGAGATCAAGTCCCACATTGGGCTCAGCACTGACTGTGGAGCCTGCTTAGAATTCTCTCTCTCCACCTCTCCCCCACTCACACACATTCTCTCTCTAAAAAATATATATGTGGTCCTATATATATGTATAACAAAATTTAAAAAATAAGGAAAAGCATACATTTTAAAAATGTAGTTCTCAACTCCTCCTTGATCCAAAATCAAGTTGAATCTTAAACTCTGACAGATTATAGTTTCAGTTGCATTTTCTCTTATTTGTAGGCTGTCATTTGATGGAAGAATTATCACTTTAGGAGTAACTGTTTTCTTCCTTTCTTTGATATTTTGTTTAATCCCATACAATGAAATCCACTCTACCTCCAAAGTCAGCTATGACTTAAAAAGAAATTCCACAAGAAGTCAGGATGAGAATTACATGTCAAGGCTAAAGGCTAAGAAACACATTATTAAATCCTAACTTTATTAAATCTTAACATTTGACAATTATCTCATGGGGAAAAAAAAAAGATTTGCAACTTTCTAAACTAATCATGGCTTGTTTCAGGACTGCAGAATGAAGCCCTGGGGAAAGACATATAGAGGATCACCACTGTGAAGAAAACAGTCAATTACTGTCTTGGGGAAACTGTATAAAAGTGAGAATAAGTCAATTGTCAGCCATTTGATAAGAATTATGAAATTTGGGGGTGCCTTGGTGGCTCAGTCAGTTAAGCGCCCGATTACTGATTTTGGCTCAGATCATGATCAAGCCCCATGTTGGACTCTGCCTGGGCATGGAGCCTGTTTAAGATTCTCTCTCTCTCCCTCTCTCTCTCTCTCTCTCTGCCCGTCCCTCACTCAAGCTCTAGTGCTCTTTCTCTCTCTCTCAAAAAAAAAATTATAAAATTTGAACAGTTATAAAGAGACAACTTTGGACAGTATTTAGGAGTTGGCTATACCTAATTGAGAATAAAACAAGCATAATTAACTGCTTTGCAACTTAAGTAAAAAAAAATATTCAGAGTGGATGTTTCTCTGACACTTTGATCTGCAGCATCCTGATAACTATTGTTAACTTTAACCACTTTATAAATACTTTTAAAATCATACTGAATCATGTTAAATTATTTACATTTGTTGAATGCATATTTGTGCAAAATAGGAGACTTATTGGATGTGAACATCTGAATGTTTCTTTAAAAGATTATTGGGTGTAGAGATCTTCAGATTTGGAACTTTTCTGGGTCAGAAATGATTCAACAATTTAAATTGGAAAGAACTACCGAGAGTTTATGATGTTCAATTTGGCCAAGCGAGGGCATAAAATACGAACAAAGTACTATATTTACACTTTTATAATATCACAACAAAAGGTAGGACTTTAAATGAAATACATTTAGTCTTACGAAAACTTGCAATAGTTTCCTTAGTTTTCTTTCAAAACTGAGGAACTGGTAGACTTATTTTCATTACCAGCCTTGATCGCCCAATGAATGTTCAGAGATTTCTAGTTTGCATCAGCTACTTGATTCTGCAGATGCTGGGTTCAAAGTGGGGCTGGGACTTGCCTAAAGAGAGACTGCCATTTAAGGGAAGATCAAGATCTTGCACCCGGGTCCCCTGAGTCCCAAGCCAGCGTGCTTGTCTCTACACCCAACAGTTGGCTTTACATAGTTCTATCAATTAGATTTCCCTAGGCTACCTTCAACAGAAAACTAACCTCAATTGGATTAAACAATAAGAAAGGAAATACGTTGACTCTGGTAATGGAAAAATCCAAAGGATAATTTCAGGCAAGGCTTAATCCAGGATTTCACTTGCTTTATATTGTCATTAGCCCTCCTAGCCATTCCAGAGAATTCACATGTGGCTACAGAAAATGCGGTTCTTATGCCATTAAGTCCAGGGCAATGGAAATGATACCTCCTTTCATACTTCCCCCACATCCTGAAAGTGATTTTCTTAGATGGAATCACATGCTTCTTTTAAAGTCAATCATTGGTGCTACATGATTGGGGAAAACTGATGATGGTTTAAGCCAGTCAAGGCTTGTTCTGGAGCTTAGAGTTGAGTCAATTCCTCATACACTACCCAAGTGACAATGAGAAAGAAGTGGTTTGCCAAGGAGATCAGGATATTGCTTTATTTTTATAAAGGTGAATGAACTCTGGACAAAAAGATAAACACAGATGTAAGTTACATTGGGATAGAGGGAGACATTATTCTTAAGGAATTTCTTGCATTAAAAAAAACAAAACTTTTATACAAAAGGACAGGGAGTATGTCCAGATTGTTAATGGCTGTATCTCCAGCACCTACGGCGGTATTGACACATGGACAGACTAAAGTGATGGGAAAAAATGGAAAAACTAGAAAAGTACAAAAACCTTAATATAAAAAATTATATTAATTCCAGTTCATGTTAATGTTCATAATCCCAGTCCAAAGATAATGACTCTTAAAACGTTGGGATGATTCCTTCAACTTTTTCTTCCTATGTAAAGATGTGTATAGTTTCTTGTACTTAGCAATATAACGTTCACTGGGATTTTACCTCACTTTTATTTTTCCACTTAGTATTGCACTATATACACGTTCTAAGTCACGAAAATCACCTGAAAGCACAATTTTTAACAACAGCATAACATTTAATCATAAGGAGTTAGTGTGCATTATTCAAACAATTCTTGATTAAGAGATAGGTCATTTGTTTACAATTTTTCACTATTGTAAATAATGTTGCAAAGAAAGTATGTCTACCAAATCTCTGTGTGTCTTTAAGAATTGTTAATACTCATTACTATACTTTTTCATAAACCAAAGCATTTCCCCCCACCTTGCGTTGTGTTTTTGCTGACAAGAATAGGGAATAAAGACAAGAACTGGAAGAAGAGAAGTGAGCTAAAATAATTTTTAAATTTCACATTCACAAGAATTAACTTAAAAAAATACAAGTGGGTACTCAAGAGAGAAAATGAGGGAACGTGAGCATTGCTGGTCAGAAAACGGAAACACTGGAATTTGGACGGGTGAGTCTCTAGAAGAGGCATGGCCACAGCACATTCAGAGTTCTGTGGTGAACTGCATAGCACAGAGGCTCTAAAAAAGCAACACATTCTATAGTTGGGTGTTTTTTGAGTTGGACCTATTTTTCTATTGAAGCCTGAATTTGACAGGAGATGAGGAAAAGCTGCAGTCCTTTTTTCAACTAGATATTCATAGGAAAAACAGCAGGAAGAGGGTAGAATGTATATTTCCACTAGCAGAGAAGGCAAATGTACTGTGTGCTCTTTTGATAGAAGCCTTAACATTTGGGAAAAGCAAATGTCCATGTGAATTTCCTTCCAGGCATTTTGGTGTGTAGGATGGATTTTATTGACAGATGGCAAATTCTAAAGTGGGGCATCATATGTTTCTTGTAGGTCTTGCCCACCTTGGTTTGGGCCAAGATCAAAAAGCAATGTGGAGAACTTATTATGGCTTCCATAATTGAGCAGAGCCTGGTCTGCACCACCTTCCACACTTGGGTTCAACATTTTTATTTCCTAGGGACATTTTGCATGATTTTCCTGAGGAAAACCACATCAAAGCAGCATGGGGGATGTTTCAAGAATATGATATGGATATGTTCTACCAAATGTCCACACAGTAAGGATGGAGGAGAAAGGTTATGGGGAACGTGTCCACATGTTCTTCTAAGAGCTCAGGAGCATCTTAACCTGGATGTGCTTGGCTGAAGAATATGGTGAATTCTGTGAAACTGAAGGGAGCTGCAGAAGCACACTGACAGAGTTCACCTTGACCTATTTTTCTGTCATTTCTATCACCTGCTCTCTAGGAAATGATGATACCGATGATACCCACATATTCTCCCATTTTTGGAAAAGGCTAAGCAAGATAACGTATTCCATTTTACTGCCTAGGACATCTGAATCATTAAACCTTTTCCTAAAGTAAAACCTCAGCTAGGAATGTATACCTCCTTCTAATCTGAAATAGCTTTGCCTTAGACAAAATGGGTGCTTGAGGAACTCTTAGCCAGGACTAGTCTTCTTGAGACTGTTTCTGAGCCTTGTCTGCCACTAAGTGCTTCTTGTAAAATAAGGCCAATGTTGGGCCTCAGAAATGCTTTCCTTGGGGGAGGGAAGAAGAAAGTGTTGTGCAAGATGGACAGCTGAGCACACATAATGATTGCCATATGTCAAAGGATTTTGGGCCTTTAAGATGGACTTGGGCAGTACTTTGCTAAGTGTTCCCATAAAATGACTGCTTTTATAGATTTCTGAGGTCTTAACAATGGAAAACATGGAGTCCTGATTTTTCTGTCTCCTGGTTAGTTTTACCATTCCTTTGTTCCAAGGACTTGGGACTATCTGTCCTTGGCACCGCCCAGACTCTGATCTGGGTCATCCAATTAAGGCCCATGAGTTACAATGAAGCATTTTTCTCATGATATTCTCAAATGTATTTAGCCTTTAAAGAGTAAGGGTAATTGCCCTTTAAGTAAACCTTCGAGCTCTTGGAGCAGGAGTTGATAAACTAGTCATGACTAAATGCACAGTTTATCTGGCTTCCTGTGTCCCTCTTCCTCTTCACGGGGAAAATGAGGTGATTAATTTGATAATGAGGCAAAAATCCTTAGATAGGAGGATTGTCCATAAATAACATTCTTTGTATCTAATCCTCAATCCTGGAAAATTCCCTCTGAAGCCCTCCACACAATCTAAACTAAGTTGCTTCTATATCCTAGAAAGAAGCAAAGATTCTTTTGATGGCCCCAAGGAAGGTTTTGATCAAATTCTTTAACTTAGGGAAATTCAGTGCTCTGCTCCCAACCAAGTTCTCTTTATTTACCTCTTTGCAACTTATAAACTGCAGCTTTCCACCTCACAAAGCCTAAGAAAGTTTTCTGTGTAAAGGAGACTTCAGTGAAGTCTTTGTTCTCCTGAAACTTATGTCCTGGCCTCAGAGACAGAAATAAGAGAATAAACAAATGGGATCTCTATGTCATTTACTAAGCACTGTTAAGGAGATAAGCAAGAGGGTGTGCAAAAGGGTGAGTAAAAGGAAAGTTGCCTTTTGAGGTGGGATGGTCAGCAGAGGACTCAAGAAAGCAGCTGATATGTTACTGACACCTGAAGGATGTTAGCCATGGGAAGGGCATTCAAGATAGAAGGAACAAAAAGAATAGGCCAGGGGCACCTGGGCGGCTCAGTCGGTTAAGCGATTGACTCTTGATTTGGACTCAGGTCATGATCTCACAGCTCCTGAGTTGGAGCCACGCATCAGGCTCCGCACTGAGTGTGGAAGCTGCTTGGGATTCTCTCTCTTTGGCTCTCTTCCTCTCTCAAAATAAATGAATAAACTTAAAAAAGAAGGAGGGGACAGAATAGGACACAAGTCCAGAGGCCAGAAAGGGTTTGGCAAGGAATAAAGACTACCAGGGTGGTTAGAGCGGTGTGAGCAAGGCGGAAAAGCATGAGCTGAGGATGAAGACAGATAATGGAGCGGCTGCTAATGAGACCCTGCTGGGCCCTGCTGGCCATGAAAATGAGTGTGGGCTTCAGCAAAATCCAGGTAATACTAAAGCCTTCAAGGTAAGCTGAGTCTGGACTGAATCTCTGTGCCTGGGATTTGGAAAGCCATGTACCACTAAGGGAAATCTGTGCCACAAGAGGTACAAAAATGATGAGTTTTCACAGAGAAGCAAAGGCATAGCACAGAAACGCCATTTACAGTAGTCCCCTCCCACAGCCCTCTCTGGGTATGTATCATCAGAGCCTGTCCCAACCCATCCAGTCAACGTCTTACTGGTCTGTCTCCTGTTGATTGTGCAACGTAAATATCTGACAACACAGAGCAAATACAAGGCTAACTGACTGCTAAGTGAGACTGCGAGCTTTGCAAAGGTGGAAAAATTCCTTGCGTTCCTTGAAAGTTGAAGAATCAAGTTAGTTATATCGCAAGCCATGGACCAGGGAGTACTGGCGAATAAAACAAAAGAGAAAATCAACCACGTTGAGGCTATACCGAAAGCTTTAAAGAGAATGATTTGCATATCAAAGATTGAGAGACCCTTAGGAAAATTTGTGAAATCCTTGAGTAATTTTGTAAAAGAGACAGAGACTTTGTAACAATGTTGCAAAAGTTCAAGGCCAAGTTGACTTTTGCTATTATACAATTTTGTCAGAACAACGAGAATAAAAACCACTCAACTCATACTGTATATTTTCTGAGAGGAGAGAGCTTCCATCTAGCCCTCTGTTTTGATCTATTTTGTTACGTGGTAAACAAAATAAGCTTGTTTTCATAATTGCTAGCTTTGTCTTTTAAGTTAAAGCCCTACATAACGTCTTTTATAGTTTATTTTGAAAATTCAGTCCTTATTTTTGATGGATTCATGTTAAGTAGCATTTTTCCAGCACTAATTATCTTCGGATAATGAAGACCTCCTGTGCACACAGTTAGGAATGTGCGGCCTCTGCAGGTTAAGACGGTAGCCCGGAGTCACTCAAGTACCTTGAGTCACTCGTTGAAGAGGAAGGTGACACTTCTGAGTATTCATACTCTCTCTGGTCCTTCGCGGTGTGTGAGGGGCTGTCTGGGAAAGGGAGAAACCTGGGTCTAAGACTCACTGGCCAGAGTCCAGCCAGCAAAGGAAGACACACTCCGAGAGAGAGAGATTTTTGCTTAGCAAGAGCTTTCAGAAACTACATTTAAAATTTCCCTGTCCCAGGGATTTTCAGATGTCTGGATAACAATGTAAAGGCTTCCCAGATGGAAGATGTATTCTATTCAGGAATTATAATTATGAAATAAGTACTTGAAATTCCTTCCCACACTGCCTTTGAGAATGTCTTTCTGTGGACACCTCTTCAGAAGGTTTCTGAGGCAGGGCCAAGAGCTCCGGACACCATGTCCAAAAGATTTGGAACTGGATCCAGTTTCTCTACTTCCTAATTGGAAAGAAGGTGTACCGTCTCATGTGTCACAGCTAGGAAGTTGGGCACTGCAATACTAACCCCGTTAGAAGACAGGTAAATGCAAATCAAAACCACAGTGAGACATTACTTCATACCCACTAGGATGGCTAGAATGAAAAGGACAGATGATGATGAGTATTGGCAAGAATATGGTGAAAATGGAATATTCATACAATGCTGGTGGGAATGTGAAATAGTACAGCCACTTTGGAAAAATTTGGCTGTTCCTCAAAATATTAAATATGGTGTGACCACATGACTCAGCAACTCTACTCGTAAGTATCTACCTAAGAGAAATGAAACCATATATCCACATAAAAACCTGTACACGAACGCTCACAGAAATATTGTTTGTGATAGCCAAAATGCAGAAACAACCCAGGTGTACAAGAACTCATGAATGAACAAAATGTGGCATATTAATATAATGCAATTTATTAATAAAAAGGGAAGAACTACTGACACATGCTAGAGCATGGATCAACCTTGGAAGCGTTATGTTAACTGAAAGAAGCCAGTCACTGAGGTACTCAAGGCACTTGATACGTCATGTGTTATATGATTCTGTTTATAGGAAATGTTCAGAACAGGCAAATTAATAGAGAAAGTAGATTAGTGGGTGTCTATGGATGGGGGCAAGAAAGTGGGGGTAGGGGAGTAGCCACTAAGGAGTACAGGGGTTTCTGTTTGGGCTGATGGAAATATTCTAAAATTAGGTCGTAGTGACAGTTGCAAAACTCTGAATACACCAAAAACTACTGAACTCTATATTTTAAATGGGTAAATTTATGGTATGTGAATTATATCTCAATAAAGCATTTTACAAATATTAATTGGGTACACTAGGACCAGTTCAACAGTCTACATCTATAACTGAATTATGGTGCTTAGACTTTGAACCCTAATTGACACATGAGGGCAAATCTTACTTTGTCTTCTCCCCCACTCCTTTCTCTATGATTACTTCCCATCACTGCTTTCAGCAATGGATACACTGAGTTCTGCCTTCTATTTCTTCCAAATGGATTCTTTGAAGGCTCACGAATGACATATATGACTACAGACAAAGCCCCAACTCTCATATATTGCTGGAAACCAGCAAGCAAATGAATCAAATTAATTTTAAACCGGCAATCTCAAATATTTACAAAGTCTGTCCTTCAATGTCCATCGTGTTTGAGAGTGGTGTTCTAAAGGATTTACTGAGTCATGATTGCATAACGAATCCAAGGGGTAAGTTACCGGTAACTGGAAAGGACCTGACTCAAATTAACTCTAAACCCATAATCTTACGAGCTTACAAACAAAGGTTGCACTTTAATTCTAGTGGGTTTAAAAGTCTTCTTCCAAAAGCTTGTTCTTTCAAGAATAGCAGCCCCCTTCACCTTTCCCACACCAGCTGATTTTTTATCATCAGATCTTAGAATAATTTCATTCTTTCTAAAACCAAAAAGAAGTCCTAGTTCCAAACTGCAATTCATTAGGAGAGGTCCCATGCCATTTGTCAGACCTCATGCTGTGTGCTTTCACTAAAATGGGGCAACGGTCTGCATTCACTTAAGATGGCTACCATGTGGTTGGAAATTTTTAATTTGAAATTTGGAAAGGGAGTAATGTGAGGTTTAGACAAGGACCTCTCTGCTCATACTTGTGCCCATGGAGGTACAGATGGGAAACACAAGACCTGGTTCTGATACAAATCCTGGGAGTGTAAGGTGAGTCAGATCATGACTACAAGCTACGGTCTTTGAACTTTATTTGGTGGATGGACATAAGGAAGCCTCTTGAGGTTTTCAAAAAAACATAGATTAGGGTGCTTCAACAACAGAAAGTTATATTCTCAGAGTTCTGGAGGCTGGAGATCCCAGATCAAGGTCCAGTTTCTGGTGAGAGCTCTCTTCCTGGTTTACAGATGGCCACCTTCCCACACCATCCCACCACCATGGTGGAGAAAAAGCAATCTCTGGTGTCTCTTCCTCTTTCTAAGGACCCCAGTCCTATCACATCAGAGCCCATCATATGGTCTAATTTAACAGTCCTCTCCTTAAAGGCCCAGTCCCATTGCAATTGTATAGAGGAGGGTAGGGCTTCAACATATGAATTTGGGGGGACACACATTCAGTCTCTAAGACCTTCCACCTGCAAGAGCAATCTTACCCACATCCTATACCAACTTCACAGGCGGAACTCTGACTTAACCTTCCAGCTTTACCATCTCTGCCAGTCATGTGGGTTTACCATTCAGTGAACCCAGCCCTGATGTTGTCTAATGGTATGGGTCCCATCCCAGGACTAGAGAGGAAGTTGCTTGAGGGGAACTTTGATTCTGCATTCCTGCTGCTCACTCAGTGGCTGGAACAAAGAAAACTATCTAAAGGTCCCATCAGTCAACACCCAGCCCCATCCATCCCTTTCCTGGCATCTCCCTTACCGTCTGCCCTCCTCCATCTGCATCAAGCCTTTATTATATCCCACTGAAAGGACTGCCTCCTGGCCCTCCTCCCTCAGCACCATCCTCTGGAGCAAGAAGGATGTACAAATTGTTGAATTAGTTAGATGAGAATTTGAATCCTGGCTTAATTCCTCAATTCCTTAACCCATCTGAAATGCACTGTCCTCACCTATAAACACGGATATTAAAAGGTCTCCTCACAGGACAGTTATAGCTATCATAGTTCAAGCAGACCAGCCAGAGGATTCCTTCAGTGCCCGTTTCAGGAATGCCCTACCTCCATGGGATGGGCAACCAAACAAGGCCACTGAGGCATGTGGCTATGCTGTTTACCTGTCATATTGGCACTGAAGGAAAATATTTTCAGAGTATAATCTTTAATATATGTTAACTAGATCTGTGTTACTGGGTTAATTAGAACCTGTCTACTCTTAAGTTTTGTCCACTGGACTGTCATATTCTCAGAGAGGTCAATTCAAGTCCCTCTGACATAATCCTTATTACCAGTTGTATTCCCTATAGTTATGATTTAATTTTTTTAGGTTTATTTATTTTGACAGAGAGTGAGTGGGGGAGGGGCAGAGAGAGAGGGAGAGAGAGAATCCCAAACAGGCTCTGTCAGACATGGGGCTCAATCCCACGGATTGTGAGATTATGACCTGAGCTGAAATTAAGAGTCAGACGCTTAACCAACTGAGCCACCCAGGAGCCCCCACGAGTGATACTTCTCAACGTTCCCTTTCTTTTCAAAGCATCCACCTCACTTGGCTTCTGCAAGAGGGCCCTCTCTTATTTTTTTTCCAATTGTTCTGGTCACTACTTCCTGTCCCCTTGCCCATCCTTCCTTGGCTCTTCAATGCCAGAGTGCCTTGTGGTCCTAGAGCCTCCTTTTCTTCTGCTATATGTCTCCCCAGAGACCTCTCACTGATCCCACTATAAGTAAGCAGATGCCTCTGAAATCTGATCTTCAGGTCCAACTCCTTAACTTGTGGACTCGTATATTTCTCTACTGGTTGTACATCTTTATTTGGGTGCTTGGCAGTGAGTGACCTTAAACCAGGTAAGTCTTTGACGGAACTCATCCCTTTGCAGCTACTTCATCCTTTACTTCCCCAATTTGCCCTTTCTTCCACATTCCTTATTTCAGTAAATAGTACCGCCATGAACCTGTTTGCCAATCTGACAACTCAGATGTCATTCTCCTCTCCATTTTCCCTCAACCCTACAACTGGACCACGATTAAGTCTTCCCCTAACTACATTATAAACGTGTCCATTTCCATCAGTGCCCACTCCTGGATTACTGCAATACCTAATAACTATTTGTTTTCCTTTTATGCGTGACCCCTCTGAACCTTTCTCTTCTCTATGTCCAGAATGAACTTCCATAAATTTCATATCTAATAAAGTCACATTCCGAACTGTCCTAAATTACTGACCATTGATTTATTTGTTCAAAACCTGAGCCTTATTTGTTTTCCGCACTTTATTTGTTACCCCTACCAAGCTCTGGCAGATTCTGGCAAATTTCCCTTCATAAAACTAAAGTCAGATCTGTACACAGGATTTGGTGATATGACTGTGGGATCAGAACTGAGATGTATTTTGAGTGTACAATTCCCAAGAAGAGGTCAGTTTGTTAAAGACTGGTATCAGGTTAACATGATCCTGCTCCAAGTACGTAACTAAACTTTAATATATTAACCTGGAGTGCAGCCACCTAGGGCGTTGCATAGGGAATTTTAGAGATTCATCAGGTTATCAGAGGTTTAAATGTTTGAGACCATTAAGTGTTTAAGACCACTGTTTGACATACATAAAATGAACTATACTGGGTCTTGGTTGAACTAAAATATTTTAAGATATATTATGGCCATCTCATCATTAAGTGGCATAGTTAAGAAAAGCATAGAACTGTTTGTTACAAAATTAGGAATACAAAGATTTTCTAGTACTAAATTATATGAAGAACATTATTGTTAGCAGTACTAGAGATTATGTCACCAACTGGGCAATATAACAGCTCATAGGATAGCTGTCTTATCATTATCACAGTTGAGATCAGGGCAGTCAACCATGGTGACATTATAATCACAGGTAGCATAGCAAGGAACAATTATTGTCACTGATGCATAATCCATTGAGCACAGAGTGGTGTGGTTATGATTAAACACATACACAAACACGTATGACATTAACTAATGACATTGAGACTAGTATGACCAGTAGGAGATAAAATTACTATATCTATTCTGCTAAAAGTGATGAATGTTATAGTCTACCAATGTGCACAATGGAAGATTATTATTTCTGTCACCATGCCCATATGGGACACAGTGTAGGATAGTAAAGAGTATGGCATAGTAGAGCCATATCAGTGTTACTGTTCAAAACTAAAATTTAAAATTAAAATAGGACAATCTGTAGGTTATGCTATACAAATACTTTCTATTTATTTATTTATTTTTGGCCAGCTCAACAGCCAACATAAAGTGACCAAATCCCAGACAGCCCAGGATAAGCAGTAATGGCCACCATTAGAAGCATGGTGTAATTTAGGATGGAATGGTCTAAAGTTGTGGGCAAGAGTTAAAAGTACCATTAACAGCATTAAAGCAGAAGAAAGTAGATGAGGTGAATGCAGCATAGGATGATATGCAGATTTGCTTTAACCAAATCAGCACAAGTAACTGATAGCATATTAGGTAGTAATATCTCTAAGTACCCTAGCAGTATGATAATTGCAAGAATGAGTATAAGGTATTAAGAGTAAAGATAATTGACCTAGTATCAGCTTATAATCATTAAAATCACCACATCCCATGCAATCAGAAGGATTCCTCATGTAAGGATGATCTCAGGTAAAGCACAGAACACCATGCGTGGGTCCCAAGATCAGCTCCACCACACAGATGAGAAAACAGGGTAAAGCTATCAGGTTCCTTGGGCAAAATCACATGAGAAGCAAGAAGTGAAGCTGTCACTCGAGCCTAAGTCTGACTACGTCTGACTTCAGAGACCTTGCGTCTCTGAGATTCCCTTTGGTGATGTCAGAGTAGTATGTAAAATATGGTGTACTGTAGGGATAGCAACACTGAGACTATAATACTAAGGAAACCTATGACAATTCTAAATTATAGTAGGTTGGTACTTGGCTGTTATTGTTACAAGTTAAGAAACCATGCGTGTTATATTTTAGTACATGTTGTCTGGAAACAAATTGATGCTAACTGTGAAATAGTGGTATTATAGTATTATGGTATCATTGTTGTTTCTGGATTTATAAAAATGAAAGGAAATGTGTAAATTACTATGTACCCTCCCACTGGAGGAAGTAAATGACAGGAGAACATTATGATATCCCTGCTTAAGGATGTAAATATGTAGGTCTCTCATCATGGCACACCATTCACGTAATACTGCACTGCATCTTTACGCACTACATCTTCTTACATTATGTCTACTACGTACACTGTATCTATTAAAGAACAATAACATGACTGACTGTAAATATAAGCAGCATAGTATATTTACTTGTATGAAACCATATATTACAAATATTGAGATACTCACACTATGGGCCACTCAAAATCCTGTTTTATCACCGTACTAAACCAAAATGCATTCTGGCATATCAATTTTGTAAATGTTTGAACACTGTATCTTGTCAGTGAATACTTGCTATTTAAGTGTTAGAAGAGTTGGGTTAGCCATCACACACTAGTTACTGTAGTGACAGAAGCTCGGAAGCAGGTATGACATGGCTGAGCAGTAACATCACCACAGATGCTGAAATGATAGGACCATCAGATACAGTGCCCCAGCAAAGGTACTGCTTTCGGCAGAGGGCCTAGGTGACAGCTGACAGTGTCAGGCACTTTGCAATGCAGTAGTGATAGAAAAATCAGGATGTCACAATCCACTGTTCTGCTTTGAGGCATTGGTTAATGATTTCACTGTAAACATGAAGCTACAGTGGTGGATCTGCAGACAGGGGATATATGTAAGTGTTGACCTGTGGTCTCCAACAGGCACTCTTGTTGCTACCAAAACTACTGGCTGCATTCACACAGTAGCTATATTGTTTTCATACCTAGAAATGGGGAATGAATCTGTACAAGGGCCAGTGTTATTGTTATAAAAAGTACAAAGAGTGTAATTGAGGTATTTCTACAGAAATTGATGAGAGTACTATAGAACAGTGATGCGTCAGTCTTTCTGTTAAGAGGATACAGGCCTCATGCTGTACCAGCGTCAGACAACGTAACGCAACGGGGCTCTGGAATTGCGCTTTACTGAGCCTCAATGATGGCGCCTGGTGTGAAAAAAGCCACGTGGTGAAAGTTGACTTGGTGGCAAACTGAACGGAACACAGGCTCTAGGGTCCACTGAGCTGCCTTCAAATTCTGGCTTTGTCCATTAGTACCTGTAGGACTTGGTCAAGTGGTATAACCCCTGAACTTCACACCTTTCGTCTTCAAGGTGCATCTCTCCATGGCTTGTACCTGCTCGCTTGTCATGTAAGGGACAGTGTGGGCAGTGCTCACCAGGCAGCGCTGTCCATGGCCAGCACGCTGAAACTGCCCCACCCCCATCCTCAGCCTATCGCTAGAGCTTGGAGGTTGTGTGCTAGCATAACTGGATGGCACATTCAAGGACACAATGTACAATTATTTGTAAACCAAAGGACAGTGTGACTGTAATTTAGTACTCGTCTTGATGCTGTGGTTACTAGTGGCATTTTATGCCATTGTGACAATATCTTATTAAAAAGATACCACTCAATATTTCTAATAACTCACTTGTTGTTGACTATTTGGAGCCAGGGTAATCACAATGGTGGTGTTTGGAGTGGGATTCTGTGGTAGTTATTTTTTTGTTGTTAACAGGATTCGGGGCAGCCTACCATATGGGATGCAGCAGTCATACAATGCACGGTACCAGAGTGCAGGGCTGCGCAATGCAGCACAGGCTGAGAGGAGGGTGTGTCCTGTAGATGGCACCTGCCAGCAGAGCCACACGATTCTGTGCTTCTCTTTGTCACATATAACTGTGGGAACAGAAATGATGATACACTGTGCTGAACTGCACTGTGCCGGCCTACACCCTCACCTCACACTCAATAGCAGCATCGCCAGCACCCTGCAGTGAGCTGTGCCCTTTGTATTTGCAGTTACGTGAATATAAAGTCATTAGGTTACGGTAAGCTACTTATAGGGCTTGCAACAGTGCCAGCCTGCATGATATTAAAGTAAAAACCATGCAGTCACATTTGGCCCACAGTAGCTCCCACCTTGATAGCCCTGCCGCTTCTCTAAGACGACGACCTGAGGGGCTGGCGTCTGCTGCTGGGGACCTACGGTACACAGGATGGGTCTCCATGTATATGGCGCGTAGTATGGTCACGGTTAAGGGCAGAAGGCATGGAGTAAGGCCCTGCCTCGTACTGGCTCTAGTAGCTTTAAGTAATTTGCTTGTTGAACCTCAATTTCCTCACCAGGAAATGGGAACAATAGCAAATGCATAAAATGATGATAGGCACTCTGCATAGTACCATATAAACAGGAGGCTTACCCAGGTGTGGGGTGGTTTATTTATGCACGCTACAGCTTCTTCCTGGGTGTCACTGAAGTGGAAGCGTCATCCCAAGCACCGGGAATAGTGCCGTGGACAGGACCGGCCTCCCTCACAGGTGTGGGAGGGGAATCCGACGGCAAACAGAACCGTGTCGGCTCTCATGAGCATCACGCCATAAATGGAAGAGCAGACGAGTGGACTGGGAGTGGGGGCTGCTGGGTGTTCGCTGGGAGATGGCCGAGGTCTGGATGGCAAGGAGGCTCTCACATCTGAGCATTCTGAGAGGTGACACGCTGGCTTGCTACTGAATTGAACCTACAGTGTAGCATCTCACATTACATAAGGGATTCCTGACATTGGGGGGGCCAACATCCACAATTTTGATGGCACACAGGGATCCAGAAGGTGTCTATTAATTTATAAAGATAAAGCCCAATAATTGCTAAAAGACTAGCACAGGGTTTCTCAGCCTGAGCACTACCGAAATGCCTGAACAATTCTTCGTTGTGGAGGCTGTCTTGGTCTTTGTAGATGTTTAACGGCATCCCTGGCTCTACCAAGACATGTCTCCAGACATTACCAAACGTCCCCTTGGGACAAAGTTGCCCAAAGTTTGTAATCACTGGCTTAGGGGAAATGATGCCTGCAAAGCCCCAGCAGGAATTACAGCTGCTGCCGCTAGATACATGTGGCCGTCATTTATTGGAAACGCACCTTTCTCTCTCCCCAGCACACACGTGCCAACTGGGAGTGTCTTCACGAAGCTTCCAGACTGCAAACGCGACAAACACCCCCTAAGTGTCTGTTACATAATTCCAACCTCCAGTACTGATATCATTAAAACTGTGCTCTTCTGTCTATAACACGAGAAATGATATTATCCTCTGTAGCACTGTACTATTTATAATTTAAATAATAATGCTACATTTTTACTTTACTTTAGGGTATTATGTTGTCCTAAACCTGTGTTCTTGTCTGTGCTGTTTTTTTTTTT